>NC_045544.1:59494965-59794965 GCF_009769535.1 Thamnophis elegans
TACTATTTATTCCTTTATTATATTCACTTTTTGGTACTGAATATGATTTATGGACAGACTACCTCAGATTACTTTTGGGCAATTATTATTTGCAGAAATCAGCCTTCCCACATATTTAGTGCCATAAGTTAAGAGTAGGAATAAAGATGCAAACTGTTCAGGAGCTGCAAACAAGAGAAGCATTTGCCATAGTTCTCAATAACTTTTTTAAAAAAATAGCTGGGCATCCAATTAGCAATCCCGATCTTTTCACTTTTTTGTTTTATTTTACCTGAAAGTTTGCTGAACCAAACTTTCCTAGAACCAATATAATAAGTATATTCTCTTCCCATATTATGCACATAATATGTTACAATATATTGGTTACATATTGTTTTTCACATAATAGTCACATCCAAAGAATAAATCAGACAAGGTACGGATGTTCTAAGCAGTATTGCTGAACCTTTTCAGCACCAAGTGTTGAAATGGCAGTGCATGTGCGTGCGGGAACACTGCAAACTGGAACAGTAGCTCCCCAGCACTTATGCTCGTGACAAAATGCTGAGCTTCCGTTTTCCAACGCAGTTTCTGACACACATGCATGTGCGAAGACCAGCTGGCCAGTGTGCATGTGCATGCTGGAAACCAGAAGCTCAGAAGCATGTATGCTGGGGAACTGCTTGTCCAGTTTCCGGCACTTCTGTGTGTGTGAAGACCAGCTGGAATCCAGAAAAGCAACGGGCGATGGCTGGTGTACCCGGAGAGATGGCTCTGCATGCCACACAGGTTCGCCATCATGGCTCTAGAGTCTAGACCCCTTTCCTGAAATCTTGCCACATACTGGGACCTCAGAAGTGTGTCTTTTCTGTGGCTGCTCCTACATTGAGAATATCCCTACCCCATGGGATTCGGCAAGGCCCCACCCTCATTAAGATCTAGCTTTTTACCAAGGCTAAGATTGTAAAGATAGAAGTATGGAATGAGAACAACTGGAGCTTGCTGCAGGGTATCCCAAAGGGATGATTAAAGTACAGGGTTTTTGTTTTTAATCATTTTATTGGTTTATTGGTTTATTGGTTTATGACTGTTTTATAGCCATTGGTTTTACTGATGCTGTGAGCAGCCCAGAGTTGCTTAAGATGGGCAGCAATATAAATCCTTTAAATAAATAAACAATACATTATTTTTTTAAAAAACAAGTTGCTAAAATGATGAGAATGTCATTTTCTAATATTACCAGGGATGCTGTAGGGTGCATTTCTGGTACGTATGAAGTCAAGAGTTTCCTAAAATAGGAAAGCTAAAGTCAAGTCAAGTGAAGTATTTGTGGAAATCCAATTTAAGAGTTGTAAATAGTTGGACAGAAATTGGCAGAGATTTAAAGTTATAAGCATGCAATAGGAACAAAAATGCCAAAAGCTCTTAATCATCACCTGCACTTTGAAGAGTTTAAAGCAGAAGATAAGGTTTGAAAAAAGAAAGATAACAGAGACCAGGTACTGCACTGTTCCAACTCATGTTATTTTCATCTACTGACCATCTAATAAGACAGCACAAGAAAAAAATAGTTCCATCATTAATTGCTAACATTTTAGGGATTGAATACTTCATGTGCATGAATGCCATAAATCAGATTTGGATTGATGGAGCACAATCTCTGAGTAAAACTCAGACACATGATATTAGTGTTCCAATATCTCAGGGGTTGCCACAAAGAAGAGGGAATCAAACAATTCTCCAAGGGAACTGAGGGTAGAACAAGAAGCAATGGGTGGAAACTAATCAAGGAGCGAAGCAACTTAGAACTGAGAAGAAATTTACAGTATATGTGGTACCTTGCTCAATAGTAGTAACTGTGAGAGGGATCTTGGAGTCCTAGTTGACAACCATTTAAATATGAGCCAGCAGTGTGCAGCAACTGCCAAAAAAGTCATCACAGTTCTAGGCTAAATAAACAGAGGGATAGAATCAAGATCACATGAAGTGTTAATACCACTTTATAATGCCTTGGTAAGGCCACACTTGGAATATTGCATCCAATTTTGCTCGCCATGATGTAGAAAAGATGTGGAGACTCTTGAAAGAGTGCAAAGAAGAGCAACAAAGATGATTAGGGGATTGGAGACAAAAACATATGAAGAACGGTTGCAGGAACTGGGTATGTCTAGTTTAATGAAAAGAAGGACTAGGGGAGACATGATAGCAGTGTTCCAATATCTCAGGGGTTGCCACAAAGAAGAGGGAGTCAAACTATTCTCCAAGGCACCTGAAGGTAGAACAAGAAGCAATGGGTGGAAACTAATCAAGGAGAGAAGCAACTTAGAACTGAGGAGAACTTTTCTGACCGTTAGAACAATTAATCAGTGGAACAGCTTGCCTCCAGAAGTTGTGAATGCCCCGACATTGGAAGTCTTTAAGAAGATGTTGGATAGCCATTTGTCTGGAACGGTATAGGGTTTCCTGCCTAGGCAGGGGGTTGGATTAGAAGACCTCCAAGGTCCCTTCCAACTCTGCTATTGTATTATATTATATGTTTGATGAGTGACATGGTATGTGACATGGCATTGAACATGAATCAAATTTAATAGAAAATTAAGCCAGCCAAGCAATGATTTTAAACACTCCCAATTTATATCACAGGAATATAATTCATACAGGTAGTCCTCGATTTACAACTACAATTGAGCCCAAAATTTATGTTGCTAGCAGAGAAATTTGTTAAGTGAGTTTTGTCCCACTTTACCACCTTTCTTGCCACATTTGTTAAGTGAATCACTGCGTTGTTAAGTTAGTAACACAGTCTTTAGGTAAATCTAGCTTCCCCATTGACCTTGGCAGAAGGTCACAAAAAGGGATCACATGACCCCGGGTCTCTGCATCCGTCATAAATATGAGTCAATTGCCAAACATTGCCAAAAGGGAATTAACCTTGGGAACAAAAATTGGATACAGTCGCAGGACAACCCAATTATTGTGGAATGTACAAAGATCCGACTTGGAGGACAACGCCCCCAGTTCAGAGATGCGATGGGCTGAGGTGACTGCCACAAGGAACACTACCTAAAGGGTTACGAACTTCAGGTCAACCGTCCTCAGAGGTTTGAATGGTGCTCCTGTCATTGCTTGGAGAACCGTAGTGAGGCTCCATGTCAGAAACCTGTGGACTACCAGGGGACGGAGATTCCCCGCACCCTTCAAAAACCTCTTAATTAGGTACTCCCGTTCAATTTCCACATGGCTCGCTGCAGCCACTGTGGGTCGGGATGCACCAGGTTCCCCTGTCTAAGGTCCACATCCCTCCCCAGGATCCTCCACGGGTGTGACACTGACAGGCACATTAGGTCCGCAAACCACGCCCGGTGTGGCCAGTAGGTCGCCACTAAGATGAGCTTCGCCTTCTCTGATATCACTTTCCAAACCACCCCAAGGAGAAGGGGAAGGGGAGGGAAGGCGTAGAGCAGGTCCTCCGGCCACGGAATCTGAAGTGCGTCGACTCTCTCTGTCCCCCGAGCCAGGAACCGAGAGAAGAACCGATCCACCTGAGAGTTCTGTGGTGTGGCAAACACGTCCACCTCCGGATAGCCAAACCTGGAGCAGATGGCCTGGAACAGTTTCGGAGAAAGGCTCCACTCTCCGTGGTCGACCGTGGCCCGACTGAGCCAGTCGGCTTGATGATTGTTCACTCCTGTGATGTGTTCTGCCCTGAGCAATCAAAGATGCCTCTCCATCCAGGCGCCGAGTGCCATCGCCTCGGTTCGAAGAGCCCTGGAGTGTGTGCCGCCCTGTTGGCTGACGTGTGCCTTCGCCGCCACGTTGTTGGTCAGCACCAAGACGTCTCGATCCCGAACATCATCCTTGAAGTGCCGCAATGCCAAGTGAATCACCCACAGTTCCAGCCAATTTATATTGTGTTGGCGGTCCAACCAGGTGCAATGCTGGTTATCTGAGCCCCTCCGAGACTCCCAGAGAGTTTCCCACCCATACAAGCTGGCATCCGTTGTCAGGATAAGGCAATCCGGCTCCCTGAACTCCCAGCCCTCGTGTAGTGCTGGGGAGAGCCACTACCTCAATGTCAGCTGCACCTGTGGTGTCACTGGAACCTTTTCTTCAGAATTGCTGGAGTTTGACATCTGATGCGGCAGGAAACGCCACTGAAGCGGCCTCGCGTGTAGTCGAGCCCAAGGCACCATGTCTATGCAAGAAATGAATTTCCCCAGCAAGCTGGAGAGCACTACTACAGGAACAAAACGTTGGCTTCTAACTTGTCTAACTAAGGCTAACAAACTAACTTTATGGTTGTGGGACAGGAACACATTCCCCAGCTTAGAGTCTATGGTGGTCCCCAGGTAAGGAATTTTGGTGGCAGGAACGAGGGAACTCTTATTTAGGTTAGCCAAAACACCTAACTGCTGTAGTGTGGATACCACCAATGAAAGATCTTCCCTCGCCCGCTCAAACGATGCTGCTTGGACTAAGATGTCATCGATATAGCATTGGACCCTGACAGAACGCTCATGGAGGTAAGCCGCCACTGTGGCTAGGACCTTAGTGAAGGTTCAAGGTGCCGAATGCCAAGCCAAACAGTAGGGCCCTATACTGGTAGTGGCTACCTAAATAGGAGAACCTGAGATACTTACGATGGCCAGGGAAGATGGGAATATGGAGGTCAGGTCAATGGAGGCCATGAAGTCATTGCTCCTGACCTCCTAAGATGGATTTAAGCAATGCCATCATGAATCTTCTATAGACTAAGTGAAAATTTAGCAGTTTAAGATCCATCCCCCCAAACTCTTTGGAACGACAAAGAGATTGGTCCAGTGGAACCGGTTCCACTGCCCTAATCTCTAGGAGGTGTCAGATCGCCTGCCTCATGAGAGAGCGTTTATCTTTACTCTTGGCGACCGAAAATGTCCGAAGGTGGTTCGGCAGAATGGAGAGAAATTCTAGGCGCAGGCCAAATCTGATGGTATTCAGAACCCAGGCATCAGTGGTAATCTCAGCCCAGGCGTCGGCAAACAGAAGCAGTCTGCTGCCTATGGGTGGGGTCGCTAGTGACCTATCTGCCCTGGTGGTAGGGATGGCTACCTCCCCCCGAAAGGGCGTCTTCCTCTGGGGTTGGAACCTAGGCCTATCCCTGGTGTAGTGCCTATCTGACTGCTTATCTGATCTCGGAAAATACCTCCTGTGCTGCGCCTCCTGATCTGACTGATAGGACTGCTTCCGAAAATAAGGCACAGATTTTTGCTCCAACTTCAGGCATGACCTTCTTTTTATTCTTGTCCTCAACGAGGATTGGGTCCAATGGGGTACCGAAAAGGGATCCCCCAGAATAAGGCGATGATGCCAGGTGCCACTTCGCCTTGTCCTCCACTTGCCACCCCCTCAGCCACAGGAGATGTTGGGAGGTCACCGAGACCGCCATTGCCCATGAGGCATACTTCATGGCATGCAGAGTGGCGTCCGCAGAGAATTGAGCAACAGCAACCAGCTTGTCGAGATCTTGATGAGTACGCACCTCCTTAGGCGGAATCCTTTCCTGCATCTGTTGTAGCCAAAGGATAGCCGGGCGGCTGAAGAACGACACAGAGGCAGCTGCTTTGATGGCCCACACCAAAGACTGGAATGTTTTAGGAAGGGTGAGCTCTGCCTACTTGTCCTCGGCCTTCAAGTAATCAGCCACATCACCGGACACTACCGTTGACGTGGACGCCAATGCCACCACTGGAGGGTCCACTTTGAGCACCTGCAACACCTCAGAGAAACTAGGTTCCATGTTAAAGAACCTCCTATCACTGCTGCTGGGGTTGGGAAATGTTCCTGGCTTTTCCCACTGGTTTTTAACTACCTCTCAGAACACCTTAGGGGCAGGGATGTCTTCCTTCGCCGGAGGAGGCTCTGAGTAAACCCGATCCTCTGGCTTTTTCTCCGGACCACCCTCCTTGGCACCCTCCATCTCACGCAGTTGTGCTGTGACCCTGGCCTTGCGCAACAGTGACTTGAACACATCTGGAGGAAACAGATCAGAGAATGCTGGTGCCTCAGGTTTTGAGGGATCCTCATCATCAGACATATCTACCTCTCTCTGAACCTGATCCCCCGCCATGGAACCCTTGCTAGCCAGAGAAGGAGAAACAGGCCAGCGCACCTCCAAGGGGAAGGCCTCGGCCTGGCCTGAGCAGTGGCACACCCCCCTCCAGGGACCTTTGCCACCATTGCAGGTCGCACAGACCCCTTCTGTAACCTAGCAAAAATTCCATGTGAAATTGCAGAGGAGATAAACCTCTGAATGCTTGCTGGAAGCTGCTCCATGTCTCTAACAAAGGAATCCTCCTCCTCCTCTTGTGCACAGCCTTCAGACTGTGGAGCCAATGATGGCCTGATGGGACTATCCCCCCCTGCTCCCCCCTGCACTGAAAACGATCCCTTAGATAGGGGCCTTGTTCCACCATGGAGAGTGGCGGGGGGGGAGGTGAAATGTCTCTGAGATAAACTGGGGGATCCCCCCTGTGAGGAGACCTAGACCTGGATCTAATGGGCAATCTAGACCTCAAGGGAGAACTAGGGCTACGCCTCTGTTCAGCCCTGGACACTTGCTTTTCCAGGGCCCTGTGCCTCCTTTCCTCATCCTTCTGCAAGGCCTTGGAGGATTTTCCAGCTGCTGCAGTTTTTCACAGTCTCACAGAGGCTGTGGGCCTCACTCGGGCCCCACTGGAGGTCCCCTCCCCAGGAGACAATTGGGGTGGGGAGAATCCGGCTTCTCCTCTGCATCTGCTATGGTACCAGGTCAGGGCTCCACCAGGCTCAGCAGTGACCAAAAAATAGCTTACCCCAATCACTCACAGCCTCCACACGATGAAATCAGCCTCTGGTAGACCTTTCCTGCCCCTTTTGCAAGCCATGTGGCTCCAGGCCTCCTGATGCCGATCTGGCCCTGCACCGCCTTGCCGCTGCCGCTGCCGTACAAAGAATGGCCACCCAAGAAGGCAGGGATGAAAACGAGGCTTCATCATGCGGCCTGCAGGAATGAGGCCCCAAAATGGCCGCCATAATGGCATCCTGCCTCTAAAGCCCCAAGAAGCAACTTTTAAATCCCTTACCGGCGGCCGGGAGCGAGCCACACCAAGGGGAGGCTTCCAGGAATCAGATGGAGGCAAGGGGAAGAAGGCAGGGATAAGGAATTTGCAGGATGGCACTGGATTGTTTTTGGTAGAATCAGGAACCAAAAGCAACCTGTCTTTCTTCGGCCAAACAGAGTTGAAACTGGGAACCAGAAGCAAGGAGCACATAGGCCTGGCTTCAAATTAACTTTGTCTCGAGGCCAATTGGACATCACAATACCCAATCCTGGCTAATCCTGCAAAATTCCTCTGGAAAACATACATTTTTCTTGAGAAGAAGATTGGTTATGCTTTCTGATATTAGAGTAGGTAGGAAATACAATTGCATTATTCAGAACAAATTACCAGCAGAAAGATTACATGTCCCACATAAATGAACAGTAAAGTGATAGAATGGTAGTAAATACATATTTAAAAAGCTTAATTTGGCAGTTCAGGAAGGAAAATTTTCCAAAGAAATTGCCTGTTACAGCAAAAATATAAGTTTTCTTTTAAAATTCATATACAGCAAAAAGCTTCCAGAGACTGTAAACTATCAGAATGATAATGAAGGGGATGGAAGATTACAATACAATCATTTTAAGAAAGCTTGACAATAAATATTTAGGCACACCAAATATTTGCTCTGTCCAAACAGCAAAAGATAAAAGGAAATGAACTGGAAAGAGCACTGAAAGTAATATTATCTTATTTTTTTTGGCAGCCATTCACAATATGCACAAATACTTATTGTAGAGTGTTCATATAATGGATCCATGCTAAAAGTATTATTCATACAGCACTCCTGAGGTATTTGCTTCATACTCTGGGGAGGGGAGTGCACAAGTAATCCTAGAATTATAACCATAATAAGACCCTGGTAATTACACTTAGAACTCATGAAAGTTGTAAATCAGGAGGTAATGTGACTGGCCCAAATTTGTGACCTTTATTTGTAGCAGTCATTGAATTTTTGGCCTTTTTACTGTTTACAATGGAGTGGCTTTTGCTGGAAATTGCAAGATATAGTCATGTGATGGCAGGGCTCTGCAAATGGTCATAAATGCAGGCTGGTTGCTGAACTCCCAAAATGTGGTCATATGAGAACTACAAAACTGGCTTGTAAGTAGCTTCTGTCATAACTTTGAACAGTTGCTAAATGAGCAGTCATAAGCCAAAGACTGCCTGTATTTAGTTATCAGTCTGCATCATTTGATGGAAACGACTGAAGCTTACTCTTCCCTATATCACTAAAGGGTACAAATAGTCCTATATCAGGTTCCTTAAATAAGCAGGATCTATAACATGACCTCTCTGTACTTACAGCACTTTTATTTTTATATCTACTCAGAAGCCCATGATTGCAAGCTATAAAAGTGCAGTCTTTTATAACTTAAAAATTGTAGTGGCTGAATCACCAAAAATGAATCGACCTTCATTTTTCTTGTCTACAGTGCTGGCCACACCAAAAGCCAAACCTTGTAAACATTGTTTGAGATGTCCTTTTGTGACACTTAATGTGGAATTTATAAGGAAGACAAAGCTACATAGTATGTGGTGCAGATTTCAAGTTGGTTCATTACAGATTCCTGGCCATCCTCTTTTAAATAGATTTGTTGAATGAATGTAGACAGAGCAGAACCAGGATTTCTCCAGCCTTTCACAAGTATTGCTATACGTAAAAGGGGATTGGTACTTACCTGATACGCCTCTTCTCATAGTGGGGGGAGGAGTATCCATACTGGGTTGATCTTGTCCTCTCATTGATTGGATTGAGTCAGATAAGCTCTTTGGGCTCCGCCCCTTGGCCACCAGGTAGACCCCAGTTATCGGCAAAGCACTCTATCCGACTCGTTACACCAGTCACTCCAGACTCTTATTTCAGTTATCAGCTTTTATTGGTTTCAACATCAATACTTATATAACTTCTTTAACCATGAACATAACTCTTAGTCATACAAACATAGTCAGGGAGGGGCTGGATACTCCTTCCCCCCACTATGAGAAGAGGCATATCAGATAAGTACCAACGCCCTTTCTCCATAGTGAGGGAGGAGGAGTATCCAGACTGGGACGTACCAAAGCCTACACGTCCCTAGGGAGGGAGACCCGAGGCCACATGCCCCCAACTCATGCCTGTTGATGCGTGTCCCCCGCCCTGTGGACTGCCTGCAACACCCTGCGGCCAAATGAGACTTCTGCTGAGGCAAAAGAATCCAGTTTATAGTTCATAACAAAGGGAGAGGGTGAAGCCCACGTGGCTGCCTTGCAGATTTCGGCCAGGGATGCCTGCTTGGCCCAGGCCGTGGAGGTGGCTGCGCTCCGCGTGGAATGAGCTGTGATATGATTTGGTGTCTGTAGGCCCTGTGACTGGTAAGCAGTGGCAATGCAGGTTCGCAACCACCTGCCTATTGTGGTGGAAGTTACCTTGTTTCCCAGGGACCCTGGTTGGAAGGAGACAAACAGGGCTTCAGACTTCCTGCTTGGCCTGTTTCTCCTGAGGTAGATCCACAGAGCCCTCCTTACGTCCAGAATGTGCCACTTCTTCTCCAACGGGTGAGAAGTGTCTGGACAGAAGTTGGGCAGGATCAGTTCCTGGGCTCGATGGAAGCAGGAGCACACCTTGGGGATGAAGGACGGATCCAGCCGTAACACCACCCTGTCTTGGTGGAAGACGCAGAGATCCTCCCTGGTGGATAGTGCTTGCAGCTCGAATATCTGCCTGGCAGAAGTGATGGCCACCAGGAAAGCCACTTTAAGAGTCAGGAACTTAAGAGAAACTGTTCATAAGGGCTCAAACCGAGCGCCTGTTGGAGCATCCAATACCCTGTGTAAGTCCCAGTGGGCGGTTTGAGATTGGAAACCCTCTTGAGGAATTGCCTGACCATAAAGTGGTGAGTCAAACTCTGGTTCCTGCCACACAGGAGAACTGATGAGTTGGCTGAAACCTGTCTCCTAATCGTGTTGGGAGCTAACCCTCTGTCCAGGCCCGCCTGGAGGAAGTCCAGAACCTGTGGCACCATGGCCTAGATAGGATTATACCCCCGGGAGTTACACCATGAGGCAAAGGCCCGCCACGTAGAGCCATAGATGCGCTCCCTGGAGGGTCTGTGGATGGCCTGGATAGTTTGTATCACCTTGGGGGAGAAGAGGTCTTTCCTCAGGATGCTCCGCTCAAGTACCAAGCGGTCAACTGGAGCCATTGAGGGTCTGGGTGCTCCTGCGATCCCTGGCTGAGGGATATCCTCTCCTGGGGAATTCTCCAGGGCCTCTCCACTGAAAGCGACTGGAGGTCTGCAAGCCACGGCCTCCAGGGCCAGTGAGGGGCCAACAGAACCACTTTCACCCCCTCCCGAAGGATTTTCCGTATGAACCTGGGAATCAGGGGTAAGGGCGGAAAGGCATACAGAAGACCCCTGGGCCAGGGGCTTCACAGAGCATCCTTCTGTCCCCAATGTCTGGTACCTGGAGAAGAACCTCGGGAGCTGAGCGTTGGGGTTAGTGGTGAATAAGTCGACCTCCGGGCATCCAAAGCACTCTGCCAACTCCTCGAAGATTGCTAGCTGCAGCTTCCGCTCCAAATTGTCCACCTCAGTCTGGCTGAGCCAGTCGGCTCTGATGTTCTCCACCCCTGCTATATGTTCTGCCCTCAGCGAATGCTGTCTAAGATCATAGACTATCTGAGGTGCTTCTGCGATTTCTCATAGTCAGACATCCCATTCTGAGTTTGTGGTGAGTTCTGGCATGGGGACCGGCCTGTCTGACCATTTTTCCCTGGCTAAAAGGGTGCTATGAATCTATGGCTAGGATTAGCTCAGAAATTTTCTTGAATGTAGATGCAGACACAGTTCACTGGTCAGCCACTAGAGTGAGTGTAAAAATGAAGTGAGGGAAGCTAAGGCTCACAATGAAGAAAGGCTTACCACAAAGGTAAAAAAATTAACAAAAAAGGCATCTTCCAACCTGTTAAAAACAAGAAAAAGATTAAGGAAACAATTGGTCCATTGCTGGGAGAAGGTGGCCAGAAGGTGACAAGCAGCAAGGGGAAAGCAGAACTATTTAACTCATGTTTGGCATCAGTCTTTATACAAAGGGATAAAACAGTCCAACCTGTCAAAAACAGCACCACAAAAATCAGATTAGGAACACAAGTTGAAATAGGGAAGAAAATGGTAAGTGAGCACCTGTCTACCTAGACGAGTTCAAATCACCAGGACCGGATGGATTACACCCCAGAGATCTGAAGGAACTGGCAGACGAGATCTCCAAACAACTGAACTATATCTTTCAGAGATCCTGGAGCACCGGAGAACTATCAGAGGATTGCTGATGTGGTTCCCATCATCAGAAAAGGGAGAAAAACAGATCAAAAGTCAAAAGCCAACATCGGTTTGTCAAAAACAGATCATGCCGGACTAATCTTATTGCATTCTTTGATAAAGTGACAAAACTAGTGGACCAGAGGAATGCCGTCGATATAGTTTACTTGGACTTCAGTAAGTCCTGATAAGGTAGACCATAACCTACTACTAGATAAAGTAGAAGAATGTGGGATGTGGGAACCAGACGGATTTGTGGGAACCAGACGGATTTGTAACTGGTTAACCAACCGCACTCAACATGTAGTCCTCAATGGAACTGCCTCTTCATGGAGGGAAGTATGCAGTGGAGTACCCGAAGGCTCTGTTTTGGGCCCAGTACTCTTCAATATCTTCATCAGTGATTTGGATGAGGGTGTTAGGTATGTAAGCTAACAGTTGGGTTAGCAATATATAAGCCATAATAGTAGTACTGTTTCTTTAAGTACTGCTGCAAATGTGGTTGAATGCTGTTACCTCAAGAGGCCATAAGATGGAGCCAGAATTACTGTTAGCTCTCTGTTTGTTAAATGCTGATCGGTGGGGGAACTCATCAAATTTGCAGATGACCCCAAGCTGGCAGGAATAGCCAACACTCCAGAATACAGACTAAAGATACAGAAGGATCTTGATACACTTGAACATTGGGCACTATCTATTAAAATGAAATTCAATGGAGTAAGGTTCTACATTTAGGCAACAAAAATGAAATGCACAGATACAGTATACCTTGCTCCACAGTAGTAACTGTGAAAGGGATCTTGGAGTCCTAGTGGACAACCATTTAAATATGAGCCAGGAGTGTGCAGCAGTTGTCAAAAAGGCCAACACTGTTCTAGGCTGCATAAACAGAGGGATAGAATCAAGATCACGTGAAGTGTTAATACCACTTTATAAGGCCTTGGTAAGGCCACACTTGGAATACTGCATTCAGTTTTGGTCACCATGATGTAGAAAGGATGTGGAGACTCTTGAAAGAGTGCAGAGAAGAGCAACAAAGAGGATTAGGGGACTGGAGGCTAAAACATATGAAGAACGGTTGCAGGAACTGGGTATGTCTAGTTTAATGAAAAGGACTAAGGGAGACATGATAGCAGTGTTCCAATATCTCAGGGGTTGCCACAAAGAAGAGGCAGTCCAACTACCTGAGTGTAGAACAAGAAGCAATGGGTGGAAGCTAATCAAGGAGACAAGCAACTTAGAACTGAGGAGAAATTTCCTGACCGTTAGAACAATTAATCAGTGGAACAGCTTGCCTCCAGAAGTTGTGAATGCCCAACACTGGAAGTCTTTAAGAAGATGTTGGATAGCCATTTGTCTGAAATGGTATAGGGTTTCCTGCCTAGGCAGGGGTTTGGACTAGAAGACCTCCAAGGTCCCTTCCAACTCTGCTATTGCATTGCATAGTATTGTATTGCATTGTCTTTTGCTCTTTGCCTAGTCGCCCCCACCCCTGAATGGGACTTCAGGGGTAATCTCTAACCTAATTGGAGGCTCTTCTGCCCCCCAGTGGGGCTGCAGACTTTAGAAGTGAGGACTTGATTCCTGACTGTGTCCTCCCAGTTGCAGGGGGCCGCCATCTTGGGCCATGTGGGGCCTCTCCTCCCCCTTCTTCTCAAATGGCTCTGCGAGAAAAATATAATAGCCCTGCCCTCAAGACTTTGAAAAAACAGCTTGTGCTACTAAGAGCTGCCGCTCTCCCCTGTGGCCTCCTGCTGTTAACAAGAGGATTGCTGACAGCCTTCTTGCCCCCCCTTCTTTCTCTTCCTTAAAGGGGAAGTTTCCTTAAAGGGTAGACTTCTTAAAGCGGAAGCCTCAGCAAATATCTGAGCCCAGTCCTGTCTGGGCTTCTCCTAGTCAAACAATCAAAAAAAGGACTGAATAGGGCTTGCATAAATCGTGATAGCAAGGTTGCCAGAACACAGGATGACAAAGCCGAAGGGAATCCTCACCTGGAGAGAGGGGTCCCCTTCTGCTGCCCTGCCAGAGAAACCTGGTAATCTTTCCTCAGGTTCTAGGCCGGGGGGGGGGGGGGGGTTCTTCCTGTTGCTGGTCTTGTGGCAGCTGCCTCTGCATTTCATACTTGGAGGTAGGCTTGGAGGGGGGGATTGATCTACAGCCTGCCTCTTTAGCCCCCTTGATGGAGATATGCCTCCTTTTGGCCTTTGCTTGCCTCCCCAGCCCTTGGCTAATGCCTCTGTGATGGTCTCTAACCTTTTTAACGGCTCCTCAGAGCCTCCGGTGGTTGTTGCTGCAGGGCTGAGAGCTTGGCTCCTGCTGGCCTCCTCTGGACTGCTGGGGGCCGCCATCTTGGACCACGTGGTTTCAAAATGGCTCCCTGCTCGAAATTCACATGGAAATGGCTTGTGCCTTTGGAGGCTGCCACGCGGCTTCAGCTGCCACTGGAGGCTCTCTTTCTCGCCTCTCTCTGCCTCCCGCACTCTTTCTGAGCCTCTCCGGCTCTCACTTTGTTCTCTGGTGATTGCTGCCAGCGGAGGCCCTCCAGGCGTTTTAACAAGCCGTGGTTCGTCGCTCAACCCCTGAGGAGAGGGCTCCTGCGCCTGTAGAGTCTCTGCGGCAGGGCTTGCCTCCAGGAGGCTTGTGTCCTCTCCTCCTGCTGTGGTGTCGCAAACAGGTCCACCTCCGGATACCCAAACCTGGAGCAGATGGCCTGGAACAGTTTCGGAGTGTGCCACCCCACGGGGCTTGCGGCAGTCCAGTCCTTGCAGGAGGAGGCTGTGCGCGGTACAGGGAGACAAAATTTGTCGGGTTATTTCCTTTTAATCCTTTGTGATTTGCTGGAGATCCAGAATGGTGTACCTTCCAGTGAGTGGATTGAGTCGATAACTGGGATCTTACCTGGTGGCCAAGGGATGGAGCCCAAAGAGCTTATCTGACTCAATCCAATCAAAGAGAGGACAAGGTCAACCCAGTCTGGATACTTCTCCTCCCTCACTATGGAGAACAAACATGACTCCTGTTTTGCCTTGGGAAAACTCCCATCATGAGTTGTATTCTTATTAAAATCTGCATAAAGTATGTAAGGCTCCCTTCAAATTAGACTGGACATTTACATAATAGGAACACAATTACCTGTCTGCTAGATATTATCATAAAATTTATGAAAAAATAAATAAATCCACAGCATCAGTCATTGTGATTTGCAGATCAACTATATCCATCTTCAAACAATCAATCAGAATTGTCGGTCAATCAATCAATCAATCAGAATAGACCTGGAAGGGACCTTGGAGGTCTTCTAGTCCAGCCCTCAAGCAGGAGACCCTATCTCATTTCAAATAAGTAACTGTCTAGTCTCTTCTTAAACACCTCCAGTGATAAAGCACCCACAACTTCTGACATCAAGCTTTTCCAAGCTGGTTAATTGTTCTCACTGTTAATTGTTCTCATTTGCATTGTTGTCTATCAATCCAGAAGGAAAATTTAAACATGGGAGAATAATCTGTGCAGTTGTCAAGTTCTTGATTGCTCCACTTCCAAAATAGCAAAATTCTTTCATAATTGTTGTACCTCAGAGGTTAGGATAAAGTCACATAAATCTCAGCATATGGATCACAGCCAATCCTTGACCTTCTACTATTCATTTAGTGACTCTTCAAAGTTACAACAGACTGAAAAAGGTGACTTGCGATCATTTTTCACACTTAGATGGCAGTATTCCCCTGGTCACATGATTAAAAGTTGAATGTTTGGCAACTGGCATGCATTTGAGTGGCTCAGGGTCATGTGATCAACTTTTCCGATCTTATGACAAGCCAAGTAGGAAGCCAGATTCACTTAACAACTGTGTTACTAACTTAACAACTGAAGTGATTCACTTACCAACAGTTGCAATAAAGGTCGCAAAATGGGGCAAAACTAACCTAACAACGTTTAGCAACAGAAATTTGGGGCTCAATTGTGGTCATAAGTCAAAGTCTAGCTGTATTTCCCCCCATTAGAATTCCATTAGAATGGAATTGATTTCCCATATTCCCAAGGTGGAGGCTTTCTCAGTTTCTTACAAGTCCTGCATGAGCTAATGGGAGTCTTCTTTACATTGATTAAAAAAAGAGAAATATTCTATTGATTAAAAGAAAAAAAGATTTTTTTCTGCTAAACGTGCAAAAGTAGCAAAGATAAGAACTCATTGGACCTCATAAAATATGTCAGCTTGCTACCTCTTCTTAATGGGGCTAAGAAGATGACAAGAGCATTTCAAAGAGTAGGAATGTCAGTCCACCAAACAATGAGGTGTTTCTTAAGGCAATGATATATTCTTTCTCTAAGTTCTTGGAAAAACTTCTGAAATTGTCTTGGTAAATGTTTATCCCAAAAGTCGGTAAAAAGACTAAAAATCCAGAGAGTAAAAATTCATATTCTTTCAAATTAAATTAGATTTTTAAATAAAAAAATTAATGACCAAATTGTCATTTTCTCCTTCAATACAAAAGTTTGTTCTCAGAAACCTAGAAAAGCAAATCACTGGAACTGTGATACTCATACATTTAAATTAAACTGAACATTCAGCAATTGCAAATCTCAGTAACGAATATAAAATCTTCAGAAATGTTGACTCAAATGCAGAGTTATTAATTGAAAAGAGAAGAAATAAATGTATCTATATATACAAGAAATATTTTAGCAGTTTTTCAAGATACATAGTTATGTAGTCACTTTATAGAAAATAGTATATAAATGTTGGCTTGTCCATAAAAATACATCTAGGTCAGTGATGGCTAACCTTTTTGTTGTCGTGTGCCAAAAGCATGCAAGGGTGACATCCCATGCACATGCCCGCACCCATAATGGAATGCATGCATGACACTCCCTTGTGTGCCCCGCCCCCTGCACATAACTGACCCCCGTGACCCCCCCCCCGCATGTGTGCACAACTTCCCATGCCCCATTTTGGGCCTAGTAGGCATCCCTGCAGCCTCCTGGGACAAAAATGGGCCATGGGGGGGCGCCCTGCGCCCCCCCCACATGTGTGCAAATCTCCTGCATGCATCACCTCATGCATGAGCAGCAGAGACTCAAAAATTAGCTGGCTGGCAGGATGGAGCTGAGCTGGGATGATGCGTTGCGTGCCCACAGAGAGGTCTGTTCATGCCACCTATGGCATGCATGCATGTCATAGGTTCGACATCATGGAAAACAGTTGAATTTTACTCAAACAATGAACATCCACTGTTAAAGAAATCCAGATATTACATTCTCTTAATCAATATTTGCATAATTGCATAAGTGATATTTTGAAATTGTTCACATTAGTTTAGATAATTTTGTAATTCAAAAAGGGTGTTGGTACTTACCTGATACGCCTCTTCTCATAGTGGGGGGAGGAGTATCCAGAGTGGGTTGACCTTGTCCTCTCATGATTGGATGAGTCAGATAAGCTCTTTGGGCAACACCCCCTGGCCAGCAGGACTTCCCCATTATTTGACGAAGAGCTCCATCCGACTCGTTGCACCATTCACTCGACTCTTAATTCAGTTCTTAGCTTTATCGTCTTCGACATCAATATTTATATAACTTCATAAAACAATGAACATAACACTTAGTCGTACAAACATAGTCAGGGAGGGACTGGATACTCCTCCCCCCACTATGAGAAGAGGCGTATCAGGTAAGTACCAACGCCCTTTCTCCATAGTGAGGGGGGAGGAGTATCCAGAGTGGGACGTACCAAAGCCTGCACGTCCCTAGGGAGGGAGACCCCTGAGGCCCCATGTCCCCACTCATGCCGGTTGAGGCGTGGGCCACGCCCTGTGAACCGCCTGCAATGCCCTGTTTGTCCAGAGTGGTGCATCCTTTCCTTGAGGATGAGTCGAATAATGGGGAAGTCCTGCTGGCCAGGGGGCGTTGCCCAAAGAGCTTATCTGACTCATCCAATCATGAGAGGACAAGGTCAACCCACTCTGGATACTCCTCCCCCCTCACTATGGAGAATAAGTGATTTCAAAATTAGCTGCCATTCAGAATTAAAGCATTGCACCGATCGTCAATTAAACAAGGCTTTACAGTACTATTGTTCTGTTGATGTGATTTGAAACAGAGATATAAGCTACTGAATTCTGAGAAAAATAGGATCATTTAATTTTTGCCTGATTGGGAGAAAGATATACATTTGAAAACAAAAGAAATAATCACTTATTTAATAAACTAAAATTAAAGAATGAGGTCCTTGGTTTTAAAATAATTATTGGAAAATATTTCTCATCTGCATTAAGTTAAATACCAATTTAACCAACACACATCCTCCATGATTAAATCAGATATATGAGAAATTCTACGTTTACCATTATTTTTTCAATGTATATTATAGACAGGTTTATCACCATCTAAAAGTGCTGCCATATCATAATGCTAGTTCCTATTCAAGCATGATGCTGACAAATCAGTTTTTTCTTTATGATACATTTGTGCCTGATTTTTATTTGAAGCCCACTAAATATTAGCTTATGTAGCATAATTTATACCTTTAAAAGTACAGATCCCATAAACTCACAAATGCTAAAAGTAGTTCCTAACCCTCAAATCTGATGAATAAAATTCTAATGGAGCACAAGAATACAGCTTCAGGAATCAGTATACCAAAGGAAACAAAAGCAATTCTATTTAATCCTAATTTTAGGATTTTGCAAGGAAGTAGTAGGTGAGAATAAAGAGATCTAGATAATAACAACAGAAAAAGAGAAGATATGTAGCTCAGGGTTGAACTGTGGAGTCTTAAATGTCTGCAACAAGCAAGCAAGCACCAACGACTCCACATTTATGTTATGTGGAACATAAATCTGCTCACAGAAAGAGCATATTAGATCTCCCCATTGGTAGTATATTGCAGTGACATTATTTCAAAATTATCCCATGAGATGCCAACTAGCATGCACTAAAATACTCCAAATTAACCAAAATATGGTCCAAAGTATATCCTACAATGCAGCAGGTTAAATATATCTACCGTCAGACTAAGGAAGCTAAAATAGAAATAGAAATTGCGTGTGTGTATGATGCAGAGAGATTTTTTTAAAGCATTGTAAGTAGAGTGGATGGAGTATAATCTGGAATCTAATTGACAAAAGAAATGATTTTGATCAGTAGACTATGCTACCTCTTTGGACACGTACATAAAACTTTATAAATGCACTCTTTCCCCCTCTGATGTTAATATTGGTCTACACTGAATGTCAAAAAAAACCCTATAAATTTAATAATACGCACTCTCTCTACATCAGTTAGGCACAGCAAAACTCTTCCATAAACTATTGAGGATTAGTTTGCACAGTTGTAACTGTAGTGCTGTTTTGTTGCTAACACTAGGTGAACTGCTTTTAACAACAAAGTACAAAAGAGACTACTTTATGCATGTTTGTAGCAGAAAGGAAAGCATTTCTATATGCTAGCTTAGAGAACATTTCATAGTTTCTCTACTAATATGTTCTTTCCTAATTTTTTTTACTATTATTTTTTTCAGCTGGAATCTTCCCACCTCTCAAACTAAGAATTTATCTCCTTTTGCAATGTGGGAAGTTATCATCCAGCCCTCTCCCAGAAAAATGAAATATCCTAGGAAATATTGAAAAGGCAGAATGTTTCTCTGGATGTGAAAAGAAGCATGTTTTAAAAGACAGAATAGTTGCCTGTAGCTTCCTGCCCACCCCCACTTTGTCAATAGGCCCATTAAGACTAGCCAGGCTAGCCCACTTTACATAATAAAGACTTCAGCAGCAGCTACAGAAAGTCATAATAATATTGGCCTTTTACTCAACTCTCCACATGGCATCTGAGAACTCATACCTGGATTCAAAACAGCCTAGAGAGTAGCCCCCTGCATGGCACCATGGGAGACTGACAACCAATCAGAATACATTTCTTACACAGGAACAGGAAACAGAGAAGTGGGACTAAACAGGGTATAAAAAGCCTAGCAAGCCCCTTCCTCGGCCCTTTTTTCTTCTTCTCCACCAACATTGAAACATGTGATCACCTTTTCTGTTCAGGGCTCAAGCCATGTGGCTCTGTCCAACAATAAACCATCTTTCCAAGCAGCCTCCATGTCTCCAGTGTCTTCTTCCCCACTTGGAGCTGAACCCAGAAGGACATTTCTTTCAACAATTGGCGACCCACAGATGGGACTCCAAGCTAGCCTAACAAATGGATATGGCCCAGGTAAGCCTCCCATGCCGGCACAGACCCCATTGAGTCTGTGGGTGGACTTTATCTTGGCCTTAACCATTGGATCTAGATTTTAAAGGGGTTTTGATTTTGAGCTGAAAGGCTGCCTGGAAAGAAGGTGAGTACCTCTAAATTTTAATTCTCTAAAATTTAATTTAAAGCATGGCAAAGCATGGGAAATGTGTGTATGCGTGCATGTGTGGGATCCTTTTTCTGATCACAGCTGGATCTTGGTTCCTCTGTGTGTTTTACCAAGAAAGCCTGGAAAGTATTAGGATCAGGCCAGAGCACAGGATCTTCTGTTAGGGAAAGGAGTATGTGTGTGAAAGTGAATGGAAAAATGAATGAAAATTTTGTTGCTGTTGTTGTTGTTGTTGTCCTGTGAAAGCAAAGGCCTATTGTGAGTGAAAAGAGTAGAGGTACCTGGTACTAAGTGCAAGAGGGGCCTAGGATCCTCAAGGATCACCTTTTTTGATCCTAAACCCAGGTGATTCCCCAAGAGAAAGGGACTGAATACTCCGTGGGGGAATCAGAGTCCTTTCCAGAATTTTTTTTCTTTCTGAAACTTGCAGTGGGTGATCACCCTCTAAGCCAAAGTGAGCCCTGCATGTAATGGGTCATGGGAAGCGTTAGCTCGCGGGTGCCACAAAAAAATGCCCTCAAGAGATTTCCTTGAAGCCTGGAAAAGAAGGCAAGGAATCTATGTGGAAAATGGGCTTTGCTGAAAGATAACACAGGAAAACTAATTTGGTTACATAAAGGTACTTAAAAGAAAAGGGAAAAATGTTGGGGTTTCTTTTTTCTCTCGTCTGTTTGTCTCTTTGTCTTCTATGTAACCACGTGGTTTGTTAAGATTTGTGCCTTCCCTAATTTAACAGATTTGTGCTGGGAATGTAGAATGTGAAAACCTGAGTTCTTTTTTTTTCCCCCCTCTTATTTTCTTCTTGTCCTTGTGTAAATGTGTGCCTAAGTCTTTGTGCACCCTCAAAGTAATTGTAACTAAGATGTCTCCAATCCAAAAGACAAGGACTTTAAAGTGTTCAAAGAAAGAAAAGAGTAAACTGGCAGAAATTGCCTTCGCTCAGTTTGTTCCCCCCCCCCCAAAAAAAAAACCAGAGTACAGAGAAGTATTTTTTTCCTTCCTTCCTTCCCTATACCTTAAAGTAACAACCAGGGAAATGTTTTAAGTTCATTTACAGGAAAAGTTTCATCCTTGCTTTTAATGTGTGTTTAAATGTTTTTACCTGTTTATTTCCTTCCTGAAGCATGTGAATCCAGACCCCATTTCTCATCTGTGATATCACCATAATGTTACCAGTTTATCTGTTTAGTAACTATGATTTTACCTTTTTTTTTAAACTCTGCCTGCAAGCTTTCTACCCACCCCCCAAGCCCCTCCCTTACCCTTAATCCCCCAACAATGCCTTTTCTGTGGGGGAGGGAACCTTGTTTTCATGTTTTTCAGGCTGGAAGATTTACTCTTCAGATGAGTATAGATTTTTTTTCCTTTTGTGGGAGGAGGAGAGTGTTGCCTTGTGTGTGCATGTATGAGATGAAGGAAATTCCTACTAAAGGTTTGCCTTCAACCTGAGTAAAACCCTCTGCACATCTATCTGGCCAACCTACTCGAAACCTGGCCTCTAGAAGACAGTGTTGATTTAGATTTTGTAACAAATTTGCTGATTTTCTGGCCACCATCAGATGAACTGAAGATAAGTTCTACCTGAGTTTCTTCCCCAAAGCGATTAAGGAGTCCACAGGGGTATGTTAGAAAACTGTTGCAGCTGTAATAGTTGTCTTTTAAAAGAAAAGTAGAACTCGAGCCCCACCCAGATGCAAAGAGATGTGTTAATAAAAGTCTCCATATATCTTGGCCTTTAAAAATATGCCAGCGCCCTGCTGGGAGAGCTAAGAGTTTTGATCTTTAAAAATATGCCAGCGTCCTGCTAGGAGATTCAACCTAGAACCCTGGCCAATGCAAACAATGTGTGGACAAACATCTCTATACATTGTCTCTATAAATCTTGATCTTTAAAAATATGCCAGCGCTGCTGGGAGATCAAGATAGAAATGGAACAACCCAGGGCAGAGACAGGTATTAACAATTTAGTGCTTAAGGAGATAGAATGGGCATAACTTCAAGCAAAAGTAAGAAAGTTAGCAGGTAATAAGGTAAAGCCTTATTGGACTTGATTAATTTGATGTAATGTCTGTTAAAAAAAATTCTTAGGTGTGCATCTATACTAATAACATGTAGAATTGAATGGCATTGAATTGATGGTGATATGTTTGACCTAAATAAGCTAATTAAGCTAAATAAATAAATAAACTTGGGCTTGAAGCTGTGGGGGAGGGGAGAGTAGTTAGGATTTAAACTGCTCTCTGAGTTGCCCCACTGCTTGCAGAATGAGCCACATGTTTCCCAAGTAAAGAAAATTGAAGATTTAAAGGGACAGAACCTCCCCCGGCCTGAAAGTGTTGTTGTGTGTAATCATTTCCAGACCTGGAGGGAAGTTGAGATCCCTTAATAATAGAAAATGGAGCTCATTGGCTTATGTACAGCTCCCTGAAATAATTGTAATAATTGCTTTGTATGAAGAAAGAATGAAATGGGATATTTTTGTATGTGAAATTACTTTATATAAGCAGTCTGATTGCAGTGTGAATGTGAGTATGTCAATGGTAAAACTTGATACTTTAATTCCTTTCATATAAAGAAATAGTAAGTTGCAAGGTTGCTTAATGGTATGTGTGTGTATGCTTATGTGTTATCATTTCCAAACCTGAAGGGAGGGTGAGTTCCTCTGATAAAATAAAATGAAGCTTGGTGGCTTATGAAAAAGCTTCCTGAAATAGTTATAATGATTGGTTGGCATGAGCAAGCATGAGCTCTGATTGCAGTATGAATGTATGTGTCCCCAATGCCCCAAGGAGTGCTAATTGAAGAGATCCAGAGACCTGTGATTGCCTGCGTGAATCCCCCCCCTTCTTCCTTCTGGGTCATTCTTTGGAGGAAGCAGAAAAGGCGGGGAGAGTGAATGTCTGCTCATTTTACCGTGAGTGTGTGTATGAAATGCCCCCAGTGATACCTATGACTGCATCCCCCCCCCCTTCTTTCCCTCCTTCCTTTTGGGTCATTGAAGGGGGGCTGAAGTTTTTCTGCTCATTTTAACTACTTTTTTCCTTTCTCTTCTGAGAAATTTGGAGTAAATGGGTGATCTGCTCCTTCACCTTTACCTTTCACTGTTGTGATCTTTTCATCTATAAAAGTTATGCAATTACATTTCCTTTTCTGCTCTGAATACAATTTTGATTTTTTTTCTTCTTCCGGAAATTTTTGAGTTTAAAATGCTTAATTAAACCTATAAAAAGAAATGATTTTGAGATATTTTGCTTACATTTGTAAATGTTTTAACATACTTAATGAGAATTTGCTTCCAGCTGAATGGAATCTAATATTTTGGAGTGTTGACTCAAAGTACCTCTTTTTTTTTAATTGCATTTTTTTTAAAAGCTGTTCTTCTTCCCTTCCTTTTTACACCTGAGTACATTTTTAAAAGCTTATGAGTCAACGTGCTCTACCCTATGATATTTTGTTTGTTTGTTTGCAACACAAGTTGTTGTCTCTTTTGGAAATTTACTCATCTTACTGCAAAAGTGTCTCAATCATAGAGGCAGTGGGAATGTCATGTTCCATGAAATTTACATCGTCTGCCTTCTGGAATAATGTTTGCATTTCTACACTTGGACAGAATGGGTGAGATTCTACAACATGAGACTAAAGATATGTCTGTAAAGAACTGTATACTTGGCCTCTCCTCTTTTTCTTCACTTCAGAAACAAAGGAGTGCTAGCTCAAACCATAACTCTTGAATTGGCTGCTGGTGATTGCATCCTGATAAAACCTGACATGAGGGAAAAAACTTAGCCAGGCCTGGGACAGACTCTACCAAGCCTGACCGACCACTCTTACCAGCAAGCTAAACCTAATGCCATCCAGCAGATATAAAAGAATGGACCCTGAGATGAAGTAAAGACCAAAAGACTCTCTTCTATCCCCAGAAGACAGCTGTAAAGACTATGGGGGAGGGTGAAAATTGATCCTAAAGTTTTCTTTCTTTGCTTCCTTCACAGAAATTCATTGTAAGGTTTCTTTCTTGTCTCATTTATATCAGTTAATGTATTCATGTAAGAATTGTATTTGAGAATGGCTAGCCCAGCAATTTCTGAACAGCTTAGATTTCTGTCTAGTGGGAGGGAAAGTTTGTACAAAATGTCTGTATTTTCTGTATTGTAGAAGCAGCTACACACACACACACAGAGATAGAGAGAGTGTGAGAGAGAGAGAGAGAGAGAGAGAGAGAGAGAGAGAGAGAGAGAGAAGAGCCTATTCAGAATTAGATTGAAACTATCTCCTCCACACAGTTTTGCCTAGGTTGATTTTTGCCCTGGCACAAAAGCCTAAACAGTGATTTCTCCCTTTTTTTAATCCCATTGGGGGAGGGTCAATTCCCCTCAGGCAATTCCACTAGTTGAAGAGCTAGCAGAGAGGATCTCCAAAAAAAAAACCAAAAAAAAAACCAAGCCCACACTGTGACAAAAAAAAAAAAACCCACACTGCCCAGTAAAGCAGGATATGTTGCACTGGTGGTCTCATGAGTAGGAGTCCCAGGCTTATTCTGTGTAATTTTACAAATACTAAATAGCCTGGATTGCACACCAGCGAAACCCAATTTGGTCTCACTGAAATAAGAGCCAGGGCAGGTTGAAGAACCATCCCTTTTAAAATGGGCAGCCTGTAACTTAAAGGAAAAGCATGGCTGTGAATAATTTTGGGATTTCTGCTTGTTTAAAACCTGTCTGGAAGCTCACAGAAAGTGATATCTGATACTAATTGGCATGGAAAATTGGATACTGTAAATTTCTTTCCCTGGTTGGTAGACCTTCATGGTTGAAAGCTCTGGGAGCCACTGAAGAGATCCTTCTGCTGTCTCTCTCAATGCTTTTTCATCAGAAGAATTAAGTCTCCCTGATCTGACCAATTTTAATCTTTTGTCGAAACATGTGCGTTCCACTCACATGTTTTGAAAAAAAAAAGGAGGGATTGTGGGAAGTTATCATCCAGCCCTCTCCCAGAAAAATGAAATATCCTAGGAAATATTGAAAAGGCAGAATGTTTCTCTGGATGTGAAAAGAAGCATGTTTTAAAAGACAGAATAGTTGCCTGTAGCTTCCTGCCCACCCCCACTTTGCCAATAGGCCCATTAAGACTAGCCAGGCTAGCCCACTTTACATAATAAAGACTTCAGCAGCAGCTACAGAAAGTCATGATAATATTGGCCTTTTACTCAACTCTCCACATGGCATCTGAGAACTCATACCTGGATTCAAAACAGCCTAGAGAGTAGCTCCCTGCATGGCACCATGGGAGTCTGACAACCAATCAGAATACATTTCTATCTTGACCCCTTCCAGTCCGGCTTCAGACCTGGTTACAGCACAGAAACCGCTTTGGTCGCATTGACCGATGATCTCTGGAGGGCCAGAGATGGAGGCTATGCGTCCATCCTGGTTCTCCTTGACCTCTCAGCGGCTTTCGATACCATCGACCATGGTATCCTTCTGCGACGACTGCGGGAGGTGGGAGTGGGAGGCACTGTTTTGCAGTGGTTCTCCTCCTACCTCTCGGACAGGTCGCAGTCGGTGTTGGTCGGGGGGCAGAGATCGTCCCTGAGGCCCCTAACATGTGGGGTGCCACAGGGTTCGGTCTTATCCCCCCTACTATTTAATATATACATGAAACCGCTGGGCGAGATCATTCGGAGGCACGGGATAAAATACCACCAATATGCGGACGATACGCAACTGTATCTGTCCGCCCCGTGCCAACTCAATGAAGCGGTGGACGTAATGAGCCAGGGTCTTGAGGCCGTTAAGAACTGGATGAGCGCTAACAAACTGGTACTCAACCCGGACAAGACCGAGTGGCTGTTGTGTTTCCCTCCCAACAATTTGGCTAATGTTCCAACACTTAGGCTGGGGGGTCAAATTTTATACCCCTCAGATAGGGTCCGCAACTTAGGAGTCCTCCTGGATCCACAGCTGACTTTTGACCACCAGTTGTCAGCTGTGACCAGGGGGGCATTTGCCCAGGTTCGCCTGGTCCGCCAGTTGCGGCCCTACCTAAACCGGGAGGCTCTCGCAACAGTCACTCGAGCCCTTGTGATCTCTAGGCTGGAATACTGCAATGGGCTCTACATGGGGTTGCCCTTGAAGTGCATCTGGCGACTGCAGTTAGTCCAGAATGCAGCCGCGCGAGTGATAGTGGGCGCACCGCGGTTCGCCCACGTTACACCCATCCTCCGCGAGCTGCACTGGCTACCTGTCGGTCTCCGGGTACGCTTCAGGGTACTGATGACCACCTTTAAAGCACTCCATGGTAGTGGATCTGGGTACTTGAGAGACCGCCTTCTGCCGATTACCTCCCTTCGACCGATTAGATCGCACAGACTGGGCCTCCTCCGAATCCCATCCGCCAGTCAATGTCGACTGGCGACTACACGGAGGAGAGCCTTTTCTGTTGCAGCTCCGACCCTGTGGAACGATCTCCCCGTCGAGATCCGTACCCTCACCACCATCCAGACCTTCCGCGCAGCCCTCAAGACCTGGCTCTCCCAACAGGCCTGGGGATAGGTTCCCAATTTACCCGCCCGAGTGTTGACTGTTGAATGAAAGTTGTGTTTTATTATTTTTCTTTTGTTCACATTTTGTTTTGTCTTTTGATACTGCACCCCCTTCCCTGTGATTGTAAGCCGCCCTGAGTCCCCTCAGGGAAAAGGGCGGCCTATAAATCTTAATAAAATGCTAAAAAATGCTAAATTTCTTACACAGGAATAGGAAACAGAGAAGTGGGACTAAACAGGGTATAAAAAGCCTAGCAAGCCCCTTCCTCAGCCCTTTCTTCTTCTTCTCCACCAACATTGAAACATGTGATCACCTTTTCTGTTCAGGGCTCAAGCCATGTGGCCCTGTCCAACACTAAACCATCTTTCCAAGCAGCCTCCATGTCTCCAGTGTCTTCTTCCCCACTTGGAGCTGAACCCAGAAGGACATTTCTTTCAACAGCAAGAACCACAGTATCATCCTCTAGAAAAGCTAAAATCTTTTCTTCTGCATATAAGTACATGTTACATTTATAATCTCTTTTCTTAGCTGTCATTAACTAGTTATTCACCACCAGAATAGAACAAATGAAAGTCAAAGACTGAAATCTGATAGGAGAAGGAAGGAAAGAAGGCAAAGCAAAGAGAAGCCATAACGTAACATCCAAACTCAGTATTTCCTAATGGTGGAAGGAAAGGGAGACAATAATGTCCTTCCAGTATAATTCATTCCTAGATGATGATATAGAAAGGTGGTCATTGTTATTTTCTTGTAACAATACTACATCTAGAATATTTGACTTGTAAGTCTAGACTTAGAATCTTTCATTTGAATACTAATCAGACCTGAACTTAAGTTTCTTCCAGATTAGCAGTAGACAACATTTTTAGAAGCTACCCTTATGCAATTGAATCACTCACAGGTCAGGATGTTCTGGAGGCCTGGTGCTCGAGGGTCATAAAAACAGTTTTTTCAGAGATTGCTTTCGTCCATTGTTAAAAAATTAAAAAATCAATAACTGAGCTTCTGAATCCTAAAAAGCAACATAAGGCATTTGAGTCCTAACCTAAAATCATCTAAAAGCTTCTCAAATTATTTATATGAGCATAATTACACTTTAGGCTTCATGCACATTGGTCATAGGAGGAATTAACCATACATAGGATAAAAATATCAATATCCCATTAGTTTAGTGACTAATTGGAATATAAATGGGCTGTTCCTCAAAAAATTGGCTCCAATGAGATAAGCAAATGAGTCCTCAAAGTTAAGGAATTAGAAGTAAAAACCCTTCAAATTCCTGGGCTTTAATACACACACACACACACATATATCTTTCAGCAACAATTATTTCAGAAAGAAAGGAAAGAATATTACCTAGAGAGTGAGAGGGGAGAAAGGGGGGGGGGGAAGAGGGGGGAGGGAGGGAGAGAGATTCTAGAATTTCTAGAATTATTGATGAAAACTGGGAAATTAAGTCCCCATATCTCAAGGCTGGTTTGTAAAAAGTTGCTCAAACATTTCAGACTTGTAGTGAACCAAGTATACACATCCAGTTGAAACACAGTCGCTCAGTTCAGAAGATTGAAACAATTACATATCTTTTATCTTTAACTAACCATTGGGGCATAAGAATAGTACATCTAAAGAGTGGGTTATTAAAATATCTAGTTGTCAGTAGGATACGCAGCATACCCCAGTACTTAGTGATATTATAAAACCTTGTAATAAAACCTATTGAGAAAGCTACTTTTATTATCTATTTAAATTAGTTTCTACTCTATTTTCCTATACAAGATATTCTAAGTCACTAACACAATATGGCATTCATATTTCAATGCCATCGCTATACAACATGCATTACATTCAGTATATGTTATTCTTGTTAAGTTTACATTAGAATCTGGAATGTCCGATCTACACAAGCCACCTAGGTCAGTGTTTTTCAACCACTGTGCCGTGGCACACTAGTGTGCCGTGACATAGTGTAAGGTGTGCCGTGGGAAAAACACTTTATATATAGTCAATATAGGCACAGAGTTAAAATTTTTTAACATTTTCTAATGGTGGTGTGCCTCGTGATTTTTTTCATGAAAAAAGTGTGCCTTTGCACAAAAAAGGTTGAAAAACACTGACCTAGGTAACTAATTCTAAGAAAGCTTTCCAAGAATACACTTTGCACATTGATGCACACTGATGCTGCCAAGCATAGTAGGAATCCAGTGTAATTGTTTTCCTTCATCTGTACTCCAATGCAATTAGTTGTTTACATCTTTCCTGCTTGCTTAAGTTAAGTGCTTCTGATCAAAAGCATTTTCCAAAACTGAGAAGCAAACACAGCTTTTCCTACAGACCCTTTCTTGAATCACAAGGGGCAGATTCCACCTGCAAGCAGAAACTTAATTTAAAAAGAACATTCGTTTTTAGTGCAGCTCTTCCATCAATTAATTTCTGCCTGAAAAGAACCAAATGCTCTGCAAATGTTTTGGCTGCAACACCTGAGCGAACAGATGAGGTATTTCATCCAAGCATCTGCCAGCAGCCTTAAGGTAAGACGCAAAAGGTGTCAACCCTTCCACCATGGCACAACTTCTGATGGTTAGCTAGGAGTCGCCATCATCGCTTTGATTTTCACAACTTCACCAATACCTGGCTATATTTCATTAGCAACTGCTCATTACTTTAGGCAACATCCACGTCCTCCTCGGAAAGTAAAGCCTATTCAGGAGAGCATCTGCAACCTAGAATATCACAAACGTCTGTTTCCTAGGCAACCCCTCCCCTCCCCCACCTCCTCCTTGTGCTTGGGGAGACAGGGCAGAAAGGAAGCAACGCGCGCGCACAGGCTGGAATCCTTGCACAAATATATGCATCCCAATGCCCCAGGGGCCTCGCTTAAGGGCCGTATGAGGTTTCCTGCAAAAATCTCGAGGGCGATTCTTCTTCTTTTCGGCGGTGTCCATGGAAACGGTGACGGGGGAGAAATGTGTTGCACGACCCCAGAGAGAGAGAGAGAGAGAGAGAGAGAAGCAGCAGGTACCCCGGACACTTCTCGGTCCGCTTCTTGTCCTTTCCTCACAAAGAGAGGGTGGGTTTTCCACCACCCCCTTTTTTTTTTTAGTAAAACCGGAATCGAAGGACTTCTCTGTCTTTGAGGGGGGCGGGGGGGAAGGAAAACCGAAAATCACAAGCATGTCCTTCCCCCCGACTCAAAAATCAAGGCCCTGCTCCCGACCCCCCCCCCCGCTTCTCTTTCTCTCCCCCACGCACCTCTCCGCCCTTCCCTCCACTCTCAAACAACTAGACGCTTCCGTACTTTTTAAAGGCGGCGTCCCCAGCTGAGGGAAGAGGCGAAAGGGTGTGTTTGCATGTGTGTTTGTGTCTGGGGAGGGCGAGAGGGACCCCTCCCCCCAAAAAAACAAATATTAGGCGTGCAAAGGGGAAGGTTCCCTGCAACTCACAGCAAGAAAATCCACGCGTTCCTCGGCTTCACCCGCCGCTGACAACGATGCTCCTAAGAAGTCGAGCGCCAGCCCGCCAATCGCCGCTTCTTAGCCCAAGCCTGGAATCAACCAACAGGGGACGGAGCGGGGGAGGGGGGGAGGAGAAACTCCACCCACAGTGCGGCTCCTTCAAAATCAATGTTAATTTTTTAAAACACAGACCTTATTTAGTATATGTGTATGTATATGTACATAATATTATATACATTTGTATATATAAAGAGTCTTAAGTTGAAGTTTTACACACACACGTATGTATGTATATTTATATACATAACACACGTGTGTGTATGTATATATTATCTATAGACATTAGCTATTACACACACACACACAAACACATACACATACACACAAAGAGTATATTTGTTTTCATAGATTTTCACGGGTGTAGGTATGCTGGTTTTGTTGTAAGATTACACGGGAAAGGACCCGAAAACAACAAGACCAGCATATATATAGTATGCATGTATGTATGTATATATGTATGTATGTATGTATGTATGTATGTATATATATATATATATATATATATATATATATATATATATATATATATATATATATTTGTTTATTTATTTATGAGCACAAATGCAACATACATGTGTTTGAGTGTGAATTTGTGATATATATATATATATATATATATATATATATATATATATATATATATATATATATATATATACATACATACATACATACATACACATATACATATACATATATACATACATATATTTATACATATATTTAAAATATCTAGTGCATATATATATATACTGTGTGTGTCTGTGTGTGTGTATATTTAAAGTCATATATATATATGTGTGTGTGTGTGTGTGTGTGTGTGTATGTATATGTATATGTGTGTGTGTGTGTGTTATATTTGTGCTGATAAATAAATAAAGGGAGACTAGTATAGATCTATTTCAAGCTATTTAGCTCTCATCAGCTAGCCATACCCTTGCTGGGATTCGAACCTGTGCTGTATTACATCTTAGGCAGATGTCTTAGCCATTAAGCCACAGGTTCTCCTCCTTGTCAGCTGAAGCCAGGGAGGAAGGTATATATTTAGTGTCACAACCCCTGGTATGCCCCAATTATGGGAGGAAGCTAACTGCTTCCATTATCTGTCAATCGGCTCGTCACAAGAATCCATCATGACAGAAACCCAATATTTTTATAGTAAACTGCTGTCAAACCATCTGTACCTGGTGCTTTCCCTAACTTTAGTTGCTTAATTACCTGCAAAATTTCCCCCGAGGTTATTGGTTGGTTCAATTTTTGCCTGTGCTCTTCTCTAACTGAGGGTATTTTCTCTTTATCTAAGTATTTGTCTATATCTAAACCATTAATTTTATCCCCTTTATACAATTCTGTAAAAAATTCCCGAAATGCCTTTTGAATCTCCTGTTGAAACACCTCCTTCCCTCTATAAATCAGTTTAGTTATATTTCAAGTTTTCCTTTTTTTCCTAATCTGATACGCTAACCATCTGCCAGGTTTGTTTGCATTACAGAAAGTATTGTGTTTTGCATATAATAAACTAGTGGCTACCTGGTCAGAGATCAACATGTCAAACTGAGATTTTAATATGGTAATTGCTTCCTTAACCTTTGTATTGCCTGGATTCATTGTTAACTCCAACTCTTTCCTCTTAATTTCCTCTTCCAATTCTGTTCGTTTTAGCCCTTGTTTATGTCTATGTATTTTATTTATATTCATCAGCACTCCTCTCATATACGCTTTGCTTGCATCCCATACGAATTCCATAGGTGTACCCTTATTCATATTCAAAACAAAGTATTCCGATAACAATTTTTTACAATCATTAATGTACTTTTCATATCTGAATAGGTTTTCATTCAATCTCCAAGACCTTCTTGCCTGCACTGCCCTTCCCAATTCCATCCAAACTGGGTTATGATCCGAAAGGACCCTAGCTGCAATCTTTGTCCTCTTCATCCTAGAAAGCAAGTCATTAGTGATTAGTATAAAATCAATCCTTGAAAGGGATTGATGTCTATCAGAAAAGAAGGTGAAGTCATATTCCTCTGCGTTTCTTTCTCGCCAAATATCTCTCAATTCAAAGTCGTCCATCATGTCAAAAAAAGGTTTGGGTAGCTTAGCTTGCATTTTAGTATTTGGGCGAGAGGTCTTCTTATCTCTTTTAGTGTCTATCACACCGTTCCAATCACCCAATAGTATACAAGACCTATAGTCCCACTGTACTAATTTAGCATGAAGATTTCTATAGAATCTGTCTTGCTGTTGATTAGGAGCATAAATTCCCAAAAGTAATGTCTTTTTCCCTTCTAAGATTAGATCTAGCGCGATATATCTTCCAAAGGGATCTGCTTCAATTAGTTCAGCTTTGATGTCTTTTCTTAAGTATACGACTATACCATTTTTCTTTTCCATAGCAGAGGCTACAAAATGTTGACCAAGTTTTGAGTTAATCAAATATTTTTGATCAGTTGATTTGATATGAGTTTCTTGCAAACAAATTATATCATTCTTAAACGGTTTACTATAAAAATTTACAGTTAGAAATGGTAGAACCTCTTAGAGAATTATTTAATAAGATTCAAACAGAAGGTAAGGTGCCTCCATCTTGGAAGACAGCGTTTATATCTTTGATACCCAAAGAAGATCAAGATACTACCCAACCAAAAAATTATAGACTTATCTCATTACTTAATGTAGATTATAAAATTTTTACTAAAATACTAGCAAATAGGTTAATGTTGGTTATTCAACAATGGATACACACTGACCAAACAGGTTTTATACAGGGGAGACAGATGAAAAGTAATGTTAGATTAATTATTAATGCATTAGAATATTTGGGAAAGAACAACCAAATTCCTGCTGCGTTCATATTTTTGGATGCTGAGAAGGCCTTTGATTGAGTTAACTGGCAATTTCTGTTGAAGATATTGCAAAAAATGCACATAGGAGATAGCTTTTTACAGTCAATTAAAGCAATATACCAACAGCAAACAGCACAAATAATAGTCAATGGAAGTTTAACAGACTCTTTTCAAATTGGAAAAGGCACAAGACAGGGCTGTCCTTTGTCCCCACTATTGTTTATTATAACTTTGGAAGTATTGTTGAATAAAATACGGGGCTTGGATGGTCTAAAAGGGATCAAGATTAGGCAGCAAGAATACAGAGTCCGCGCTTTTGCGGATGATTTGGTCATAATATTGGAACAACCACAGGAATCCAGTATGGTTTTAATGAATACGATTAATCAATATGGTCAAGTGTCTGGTTTTAAAATAAATTTAGGAAAACCAAAAATATTAGCTATAAATATGAATACTAAACAAAAGGAAGAACTAGGAGGGATGCTAGGATGTGAGGTAGTCAAAAAAGTCAAATATCTTGGGGTTAATATTTTAACCTCGAACAGGAAATTATATAAGCATAATTATGAACCACTTTGGCATAGTATACAGATAGAGATGAAAAAATGGGAGAAATTGGACTTATCTTTCTTGGGTAGGATAGCGGCAGTGAAAATGAACATCTTACCAAAAATTTTATTTCTCTTCCAAATGTTACCTATACTTAAAAAAGATGTGAATCTTTTAGAATGGCAGAAGGGTATCAACAAATTTGTATGGGCAGGAAAGAAGCCGAGGGTAAAGATGAAAATAATGCAAGATGTACACGAGAGAGGAGGCTTGAAATTACCTAACCTAAAACTATATTATGATGCAGTGGCGCTATCTGTAATTAGTGATTGGACTCATCTAACTAATGATAGAATACTGAATATCGAGGGACACGATCTGGTATATGGTTGGCATGCTTATCTGTTATTCAACAAAAAATTGGATAAGAATTTTAAAAGTCATATTTTAAGAAATGCTTTACTGTGGGTCTGGAAAAAATACCAATATAAATTAAATGACAAGATACCCATGTGGGCAATTCCTAGACATGCAATTGAAAATATGAATACAGCACAAAAACAGGATAGAACTACCTGCAGACAGCTTCTCATTTTGGAAAGGGGGGGTTCTACAACTAAAATCTTTAGAGGTATTAAAAGAGGAGAAGGTAGTTCAAACATGGTTCCAGTATGGGCAATTACAGGCCAGGTGGAAAATTGATCAAAAAATTGGTTTTGTCCAAGTTGAGGATAATTTGTTTAAACAAATAAGATATCAAAGTTTAATGCATATAAAGAGGATATATAATGTACTAATACAGGTGGATTCGGAAACAGAATTAGTTAAAGATTGTATGATAAAGTGGGCTCAAAATATTGAAGAACCAATAATGTTGGATACATGGGAAAGAATCTGGGTAAGAAATGTGAAATTTACACAAGGTCAAAACCTGAGAGAAATTTTTTTTAAGATGTTCTATAGATGGCATTTAGATCCTAAAAAGCTGGCTTCTATGTATCTGTACAGCCTAAAAGTTGGAGGTGTGGTTCCCTCGATGCGACATATTTTCATATATTGTGGACCTGTCAAAAGGTTAAGGCATTTTGGATAAAAATATGGTGGATTATGCAAAATATCTTTAAAAGAAGGATAAAGTTTACTCCTCAGTTATTTTTACTAGGTATATGTACTGATTTTACAGTGGTAAAGACTAACTTGGTTCTGCACCTAATAACGGCGGCAAGACTGTTGGTGGCGCAATACTGGAAGAAGGAAGACTTGCCTACAACTCAAGAATGGACATTGAAAGTTACAAACTTAGCCGAGATGGCTAACATATCGGCATATCTTAAAGATCATTCAAATGAGAGATACAAACGAGACTGGAAAAAATGAATTGACTATATACACAACAAATACGGGACTAAGAAATTCCAGATAGTCTACGCTTAAGATCAGGAATGAGTTAAACTGTTCAAAGTTAGTGTAACAGGAAGAAGCTAAGATCAATGTAGAGATGTTATTAACCTCTTTTTTATTTCTTTTGTCTCAATATATTTTAGACTGTTTGTTAAAAATCTATACCGTGTACGGGCTCTGGGAAGTCGGGGGGGGGAGGGAGGTGGGGTGTTAGGGGGGAGGGGAGGGGAGGGGGGATATATACTATGTGTTAGATTTCAATGTAATGTGATTTCACATGTATACTGTTTCTCTTTAATTTCTCTGTAAAAATAGGACAAGCTGAATACATTGACATATAGTAGAAATACACCAAGGGGAGGAGGAGTGGAATAGAAGAAAGAGGGGTAGAGAGGGCGGGAGAGAGGATGGGAGGGAGGTGAGAAGGAAGAGAGGGAGTGGACTGGGAGAGAGGAGTGGTAGAGGGGGAGGGGAAGTAGGGTAGAGGGGAATGATGGAGGGAAGATAGTAAGTTGGAGGGGGGCGGAAAAAAGAGGTGTATGGAGAGTGGAAGAGGTATATTGGGCTTCTATTTGAGTTTGAGTTTGAGTTTTATTTTATTTATATTTCTGGGGGTATTGTTGACAAGAGGAATTGCTGTGATTATTGTTTAATGTTGTATGGTCCCGGTTATGCACAGTATATATGTGATTGTACGAAAATGAAAAATGGAAAATAAAAACATTTAATGAGAAAAAAAAGAAACCCAATATTTTTACTGTTGCCTTTGTTATATTTGTGTTATATTTGTGCTGATAAATAAATAAAGAGAGACTAGTATAGATCTATTTCAAATTATTTAGCTCTCATCAGCTAGCCATACCCTTGCTGGGATTCGAACCTGTGCTGTATTACATCTTAGGCAGACGTCTTAGCCATTAAGCCATATATATAATGTATTTTTTAAAAAAATATATAGTATAGTATGTATGTGTATGTATATATATAGCAGTGGTGGGATTCAAATAATTTAAAAACTGGTTCTCTGCCCTAATGACCAGCTGGGTAGGCGTGGACCAGTGGTCATGTGACCATGTGGGCGTAGCCAACTCAAAGTCACTTACATCAATGGGCACTTTGCCTTAGCTGTTACAATGTAATAAGGGTTAACCAGAGAGGCAGTTTCTGTAAGCAGGGCAATAAAGATTAGGCTAGAAACAACACTAGAATGTTTCCTTCCTGCCTTCCTTACAGGATTAGCCCTGTAAAAATGGAAAAAACCAAAAGGAGATTTCTTCCAACAACCGGTTCTCCGAACTGCTTAGAAAGTTAAAACTGGTTCTCCCGAATAGGTGCGAACTGGCTGAATCCCACCACTGAGATATAGTAAAAACCTCCTTTGACATCTCTCTCCCCACCGCGTGTCACTTCCTTCGAAGTCTTGCCGTGGGAGGAAAAGCGGCATATGACTCGACACTCGTCCAGCAATTTTTGAGGAAGACACCTCGCCCTCTGCCTCCGCTGGCTTGGCTTTCCCCGAAGACCGAAACCGACGGCTGAACAAAAGCTCTCGGGAAATCAGCATTTCCTCCCCACGCATGTCCTTCCCGCTTTTTCTTTCTTTTCTCCCGATTGTAAATGAACGTGAGCTGATAGTGGTTAGCTAACTGTTGGCGAACCTTTTTGCCTCGTTTGAGCAAGGTATTTATCTGGGAATGAATGAACTTGTGAACAGCCTCAATCCTTTCCAGCGCTGTTATTTTGTATCACCTGCGGCGATTTTCCTTCATCCTCTTAAAAGGTGGGGATATTTTCATGCATGTAGCAAATGGATGGAAACGGGCCTTGCCTTCTTGTTTAATGCATCCCATGCTTTGGAAGGGTGGGAGAAACATATAAACTTCCTGCCTGAGAAGTTCTCTTTTAATAAAAAAGGAAGCAGTGAAAGGGGATGAATCTGTCATCTCACCTTCCATTCACATATATTTTCTTTTCATGTTCTTCAGCCAGATATGGCTTAGGATTTCAAGCACAACTTCACCCATCTTAAAGTTTCACTCTTCTCTGGTTTTGCTGCACTGGTGTAGTTTCTGCTGTTAGCCTTTGTAGCAAACACTACATGCTAAAGGAAGGAACTGAAACTGCTATTTATCACAGTTCAGAAATGGAAACAAAGACTAACCTGCAACAAAAGTTCAAAAGTCTGAACCAATTTAACCAATACTAAGTGATTCAACAAGAAAGATGTAGAAACCCTGAATAATAAGTGTGTACAATACTGTGTCCCAGCTTCTGAAAACATAGCAGTTCGAAAGTACGTAAAAAAGGAAGTAGAAAAATAGGGACCACCTTTGGTGGGAAGGAACAGCATTCTGTGTGCCCTCAGCATTTAGTCATGCCAGCCACATGACCACGGAGATGTCTTTGGACAGCAAAGACTCTTCGCCTTTGAGGAAATAAGCACTTCCCCCTGGAGTTGGGAACGACTACCACATATGTACGAGTGGAACCTTTACCTTACAATACTGTACAACAAACAGAAAATTAAAGGAGAATATTTGTAGCTCAGGGTTGACAAGAGGATCCTTGGTGCTTTCTGAACTTGATTGTTTTCTTGCAAACATTTGATTATCCAAACATCATTCAGTAGTGGTAGGGAATGGGGTTTGCTCTCAGTTTATATTCTACTAGCTTGCCCTGTCAGTGTTGGTTGGAGTGAACAGAAATTTAATAATTTTGGAGTAATCTGTATGTGAATGTGTTTACATGTAGCATACCATTACTGCAAATTGATGCAATGCTACTACAACAGTAAACCCAATGAGTAGGTATATATGAAATGTATGAAGCAACTATAGGGGAATGGAAGATCTACATACACACTAATTGAGAAACAATTACCTACCAACATGTAGCAGAGAGGATGTTGCTCCTTTAAAACAGACCAATTACATATCACATCTCAGGCTCAAAATGACACAGAACAACTGGATGTGCACTCAACATCTGAAATTTGAACATTACTACCAATCCCATTAGCAGAGTAGTTGATATGAGGCATGAGATCATAGATAAACTAACCATAGTCAGTCCTTGAGACCGGTTACCAAAGCTCAATGGAGAAATACCATCATATAACAATAGAGCTCTCACAACATTACCATCTAGATAATATCAAAAGGTACATCTATACATGTTACCCAAAGCTGAACTGCTGAGAGAATGTCTGAGGCAGCAGCAGGCATGAGAAGAAGATCAAGCGTATGAAGTGTCATGGCAAGACGAGCCTGCATGGAATATGCCATCAACAGAGAACTAAGGTGGCTAACATTGGAAAATCCTATCAACAGCTAGAAAGGACTGTCTTTCGTACATATTTACACTTTTTATAACCTTAGCAGCACATCTGTAAAGCATTAAAATAAGTGATTATGTAAATGGTTTGCTTTGGGAAAAACAAGGCTATAATAATGTCCTATGATTAGGACATATGAAGTCAGATCAGTCTGACATTACTTGGGACAGTGTCAGGAAAGAAACTGCCATGATGAGATTGTTTGTCTCAATCTTTGATTGGGAAGTGAGGTCAGGTTAATTCCAAAAGGGCTTTCTGGTTCAGGAATTTGTTGCGGATGTATTTGGACCTATCCAACATTTTCTTTCTTTCTTTCATGATTGAGAATCCTTTTGCAAAAGAAAATATATAAATATATTTTAAATAAATATGTTTTTTTATTGTTCATGATCTCCTTGTTTCTATATGAGAGTTTTTCGTTTTTCACAATATCTGACAAGGTAAGCTATAAAAACTCTTTCTTTGGCTAAATATGCAGGATTGAATATTGTAGGGTGTAAATGCCTGAAGATTTCTCTCTTCACCTCTTTATGTTTTTTCTTTGTTTTGAAAGAAAACAGGCAGTAAACATCCATGTGAAAGATTGGAGTCTTCACCCTTTTAAATTCATGGGCATTCTGCCATTCATTTACACAGAGCTAGGATTTCATTCATCACTAATAATTGGAAGACACTGTTCCTTAAATAATTTATCTACTATGAATTGAAAGTATGGCTTCTTTGTAGCTTGTGGCTCAAGGTCATAGTATAGTTGCTCAAATCATACTTTAAATTTGACTAAATTTGATGAGAGTGTTGGAAAAAAATTGAAATAACAACTGCTGGTACATAAATGTGCAAAGAATGGAAAACAGGTGGAACTATATTCTTTGGGAGAGTTGTTGCAATCACAGGAAAGCAGTACATTTAATGAAATGAAAGCGATGGCTGAAGCATAGCAGCTATGCCAGCTGCTTACAAGAGGAATGAAAACCCAATCTAATTGGATTTATATGGAAGGAAAAGAGCAACTGCTACAAGAAACACGTTTTATCTTTTGAATTATTCAGAATTTGAAACATAAGGTCCCCAGGGATCAGCTGTGTTGGTCACCTCACTCTTCTGTATCAATATAAATTATTTTTTTCCTCTTTAAATGTATATGTAATCATCCAAACTAGGTGAAAAGGGTTTCCTTTATCTGATTTACAGCATTGAAACAAATATATTAGGGACCAATGCAGCTGATCCATAGCGTAAATATGGATGGCCCATCAACTGTAGTGTCCATGGGGCAGTCTCAATGCTTCTTACATTTCAGCAGAATTGTTATAGGTTAAATTCACTAAGAAATATGATCCAACACTGCACTTCATCTACAGTCAGTCTTTATAAGACACTTGTCCTACATATGCATTTTTTCGGATATTTGAATAGTCCACTTCTAATCACCCTGGAATGATGGAAATTAGACTGACCATAGAGAGAAATTTTAATCCTAAGTAGTGCATTAGTATCACTAATTGATTTTGCTGGATAAAAGGAATTCTGGGGAAGAAATGACGAATTGAAGACAGATGACCATAGCAAAATGAAGAGCCAGAGATTAGACTAGGTCTTCATAATTCTTCTCTGAACAAGGAGAAGACTTTAGAATCACCCACGAAGTCTCCAAACACTTGCACTGCATGAGGAGACCACGACAGCAGTTTTGGGTGGATTTGAAACTCTGGGAGGCAATGCAGTGGCCACGGTGCTAGAACTGCAGTCTGTACCTTTTTTTTCTTTTTTCTTTACTTCAGATTAGTTTTTACTTTTTTAATTTTAATGGTTAATAACATGACTATATCAAAAATATTTTGCTAATAAACGCCTTCCAGAAAATATCCCTAGACTACAAATATAAATACTAATCGTACATGATTGAGGGTGCTTCAAGAGAGTTACTACATTTTTACAACCACAGTTTTAAGTTCAAAACCGGTCCAAATGAGAATTTTAATTGAGAAGTCTTTGCATAGCTCCAAGGTCTTCATTTTTGCATGACCAATTCCATTGTATACATGATGTACAATGACAATACAGGCTATACTATATGTTACATTGCAGTGTTCACTCCACAGCCAGTGTGATTTATTTGTGCCTGAGCTACTATATTGTATAGCATGTTTGATGTAGTGGTTAAAGCACCTGGCTTGAAACAGGAAGACCACAAGTATGTATGAACATGAATTTGGAATTCATTTTGCTTCAGGACTGCATATCTGCTCTCCACAGTTGCTGTGTGAGCCTTGGAAACACTGCAATGACTTTAAGGTACTGCAGACAAACACTATGTTTAGGATAAGATGCCACAAACACGCTAGCACACTATCTTTTCAACAGCAGCCTGGTGCAAATTACTCCTCATTTAGTGACCCAAATTTGGATTGGCAGCTCTGTCAGGAGAAACTGTCATTAAGTGGTAAATCACTTAATGACGGTGACTGTGCTTTCTTTTTTTTCCCACGCCCCCATCCTTTGGAATACTCACCTGACCCCCCTGCTCAAAAATCGATTATACTAATCAGGTATACTTCTGCTCTCGTTTGCCTCCTAACCACTTTGGAAAGTTCACCCTGGCACTGGATAATTAACAAGAAGGAAATTAATGTTTGCACTTGCATTCATTGGAGAGGAAGGGATTTGTAGAGAATAAGATGAATGAAGAATGCACACCGAGGGGAGATTTGAAATTACCCAATTACCCAATTTAAAACTATACTATGACGCAGTAGTTTTATCTGTAATTAGTGATTGGATTAATTTAACAAATGATAGAATACTTAATATCAAGGGGCATGATCTGGTATATGGTGGCATGCTTACCTGCTATATAACAAAAAAGTGGACAAGAATTTTAAAAGTAATATTTTAAGGAATGCCCTACTGTGGGTCTGGAAAAAATATCAATACAAATTAAATTATAAGTTACCCATGTGGGCAATTCCTAGACATGTAATAGAAAATATAAATACAGTACAAAAACAGGATATAATTACTTACAGACAGCTTCTTACCCTAGAAAGGGGTGTATTACAACTAAAATCCTTGGATGAATTAAAAGAGGAAAAGGTAATCCAAACATGGTTCCAGTATAGGCAGCTACAGGCCGGGTGGAAAACAGATCAAAAAATTGGTTTTATGCAAGTTGAGGATAATTTACTTAAACAAATAAGAGATCAAAGTTTAATGCATATAAAGAGATTATATAATGTATTAATACAGATGGACTCTGAAACAGAATTAGTTAAAGACTGTATGATAAAGTGGGCTCAAAATATTGAAGAACCAATAATGTTGGATACATGGGAAAGGATTTGGGTAAGAAATGTAAAATTTACACAAGCCCAAAACTTGAGAGAAAACTTTTACAAGATGTTTTATAGATGGCATTTAGATCCTAAAAAGCTGGCTTCTATGTATCCGAACTTACAACCTAAATGCTGGAGATGTGATTCTCTGGACGCTACATATTTTCATATATGGTGGACTTGCAAAAAGTTTAAGGCACTTTGGATAAAAATATGGTGGATTATGCAAAATGTTCTTTAAAAAAGGATAAAGTTTACCTCTCAGTTGTTTCTGTTAGGTATAATTACTGATTGTACAGCTGTAGCGATTAATTTGATTTTGCACTTAATAACTGCAGCTAGATTGTTGGTGGCGCAATACTGGAAGAAGGAAGATTTGCCTACTATTCAAGAATGGACATTGAAAGTCACAAATTTAGCCAAGATGGCTAAAATATGTGCATATCTTAAGGACTACTCAAACTAGAGATATAAATGAGACTGGAAAAAATGGATTGATTATACTCAAAATAAATATGGGACTAAGAAATTCCAGATAGCTTATGATTAAGATCAGGAATGATATAAATTGTTTAAAGTTAGCCTAGCAAGGAGGAGCTAAGTTCAATTTAAAGTTGTTATCATTTTCCTACTCTTTTTTCAAATATATTTTAGACTGTTTTTGTTAAAGATTTATACCGTGTATGGGTTCTGGGAAGTCAGGGGAGGGAAGGTTGGGGGGAGGGAAGTAGGCTTGACGAGGGGTGTTAGATTTTAAAGTAATATGATTGCACATGTTTACTGTCTTCTTTTATTTTTCTTTAAAACTAAGATATGTTAAGTACATTGATATGGAAGTATAAATACCACCAACACAGAATGGAGTTTGCACAGAAGCTGAAATACACCAAGTGAATGAGAGGAAGAGTGGGAAGCAGAGGAGAGAAGAAAGATAGGAAGAGAGGGATAGGAGAGAGGGCAAGGGGGGGAAGATGAGGAGAATAAGGAGGAGTGGAAAGAGGAGAGAGAAGGAGAAAGGAAGGGGAAGTAGAGTAGAAAAGGATGATGGAGGGAAGAAAGGAGGTAAGGAGGGGAAGGAGAGAGGCAGAAGAAAGTGGTGTATGGAGAGCAGAAGAGCCAATAATTGGTTTTTATCTTTTTTAGGTTTTTTTTTCCGGGAGTTGATGGCAAGATGAACTGATGTAATTATTAATTAATACAATATGATATTGGTTATGTAACAGTATACATGTGATTATATATTATGAAAATGGAAAATAAAAAAGTATTTTATGTAAGAATGCACACCGAAAGGAAAACTCTGGGCTGGCAAGTAGGGGCAGGCTACACAATTAACCCAGGGGATTGCCCCTAATGTGCCTGCTTGTTTTCATGTCATTCCTTTTTAATGTCTTCACCCTGCAAGATCAGTGCAAGGCAATGTGTACTGACTGTGATCTCGGGTGATTGAAAAAAACTGCCGCCAAATCATGAATGTAGTCATTAGTCTTGAAGTTATTTTTTTCCGGCACCATTGCAACTTTGAATGGTCACTAACCAAGGATTACCTGTATTTAAATGCAACAGGTGAATGGTCTAATTACAACCAGGAACATTAATCTACGAATGATTGCTTCTTTCGCTGCAAAATGAAACAATAAACTTGCTGAAAATATGGATGGGTTGCTAGCATTTTATTGTCGCCTATGATCGAAGGGGGGAATGAAAGTATCCATCAATTTTATTTATGGCTAACAAGGCCAAAAGCAAGTTACAAATATAATCTAACCCCTCACAGTGGATAAAACAATTTAACTAAATATTTTATAATAGCCTTAAAGCCCCAGCTTAATGAATTGTTATTAAAAACCTTATTTTTATATCCATAGTTAAAAATCTTATCTATTGCCATTGTAATTTTAGTATTTTCAGATGCAAGTAAAATTTTTACATGCTCAGAGGTATCGCTTCCTGATTTGGATTTTTGAATTGGCCAAACAACTTCCTGCTGAAAATTCTGGGAAAATGTTGAATAATACAAAGTCAAACAATACTTTGGCAATTAATTCCTGTACTGAATTATCCCATAGTCTTTGCTTGATAAAATTAATTGATTCTGATATCCCTATCAGAATCAATGCCAATCTGATGAATCTTTTGAGTCAGGCGTTTAAACCACATTTCTACAAAGGATTCATTTGGTATTTCTTGAAACAATCCTTCCTTGTCTCTCTCTCTTTCTGTCTCTTGTTATCAAAGAGGATTGCTGAATTTCCAGGAGAATAACAAAATTTGGAACACAGTTTGGGAAACTTAAAAGATCTTTAAAATGTTAACATAACCAAATGTTGGCCTAAATTAGAGATTTTGGTTCCCAAGAGGCATCTTACATCAATCAGGCACTATATCAAGGTAATATAAATGACATGCAGCAGAAAAAAATCAGTGATTATTTGTCCCCCTTCTAATCTTTCAATATTTCCCCATTGCCTCTGTAATTGAGTCTATCTATCTTGCTGTTGGTCATTCTCTTCTTTCATCTTTCCCCGCATTAGAACCTTCTATAGCAGTGGTTTCCAAACTTTTTCAGTCTACCGCCCCCTTGGTAGGTACAAACTGATCCTCAGTGCCCCCCACCCAGTGGTGGAATTTATTTTTTTTTACTATCGGTTCTGTGGGCGTGGCTTGGTGGGCGTGGCTGGGGGGTCATGTGACTGGGTGGTTTGCATGATGGAAGATAGTAACAGTAAAATTCAAAACTGAATTAATTGCACATTTATTCAAAATCCAATTTAGAAACCTTTCTAGTTAATGTTAATTTAACAAAATTGTTGAACATGATCCAGTGATACCAGGTTTTCAAAGTCTGATAGTCATTTATCAAGAACCTTAATGACTAGTAACTTAGTAAACTCAGTAAAATTTAGTAACTACTTCACTGTTCAGTAAATTCTTAATGTGATGGATGGGCTTGATGAAGATATACCAGTTTCCCAATGTCTGGTTTTAAGTCACTTAGCAGGAGTCTTAAATCAGTAATCTGGAGTTGATTTCAATTTCGATTAGGACTATGATTATATCTACAATTATTGCAGGTAAATGCTGTAGTCTAGCAAGATTGTAGATGAGCAACAATAAAGAAACTGTTCAGAAGTAAGTCCATGTGTTGTTCATGGTTCTTTAGGCCTGACAAAGCCAGAAACCAAATGTTGCTGGATCTCTGCTGTTGTCAGGAATGCAAGAGGTGTCTGTCTTGCAAACACTGGAGAGACATGCCAGTGCCTCCCAACACTGGAGAGATGTGCCACTTCCCAAATTCATTTTTGTTCCTCATAATAGGTTGCTGATAGGTTGATTAAAGATATTTTACTCATCACTGGGAATGAGAACAGGGCAATGACAATTCATTTTGGGGGGGGGGAACACAAGGATGTAGTCAGGACATGATGTTAGACTGCACTGTAAAGTACAGTGTGTGTGTCAACGCTTGAGAACCACTTGTCTCAATTCCACAAACTATTCTGAACAAAATGTGCCTCCCCCTTTCAGCAGATCAGCCAGCCAGCTAATGCTATAAAAATTATTACTAATTTAAAACAAATTTTCTGGAGTATTTCCAGCAGTGGGCAAGATTAAGATCGTTTTATTAATGCAGATGATTTTAAAAAGAATCTTATTAACAATACTAATACTATAGGAAAAAAATGTGCATCTATGAAGTAGCTGCAAAATCACGCCCCGCCCCACCATGAAAGAAATACAATCCACAAACTCTTTTGTACGCTGTTCAATCCTTATTTACATAAGAAAGTAGTTCAAGCAGAGTAAACGCTCTTCCCCTTAAGAATCACATTCCAAAATTTCAGCTTCCCCTGCAATTTTTTACGGAGACAGCAGCTCAGTTTCTAGATAACATGACAGATTGACCGAGGGTCTCTGTGCGCTCATGTCGGGTGGGACAGGACCTTTCGCTGTTGTGAAGCTGTTCACCCACACGCTCATTCAGCGGGCCACAGAGAAGGAAGGGGGCAAAGCCGACGAGAAGCCGGGAAGACAACTCCATCGCTACGTTTAAGGGTTCACAGCCGCCCCCCCCCCGCAGCTGGAGGAATAGTTTTAACTGCCAGTCTCATGCGACGAAGAAGAACCCAGCCCTTCCACTCGTTGAAGGCATGGGCGAGATCCGAGCCTTCCCAAAGGCACGGCATCGCCAGTTCCTGGTGAGGCGACACTGAGCTGCCACCTCTACACAAGCCGCACAGGGAAGGACTCTTGCTTTCGGTCCCATTGCATTCTCTTCCGCGCTTGCGCGCTAAGCTAGGCAAGTCAGGGAGTACAGTACAGCAGAACTCCTCTGCCACCTCCCTTGCCACTTAGCGCCCCCCTAAGTCGCCCCCCCCCCCGGGGGTTGTAGCACCCACTTTGGGAACCACTGTTCTATAGGTAGGTAACTATGTTCCCGATTAATGTGTCTGAAGTAGGATAATTAGAGCTTGGTCATTTATGCCTTGAGTAAGATCTTTAAGTTGATTTGCTGAGTTTTCTATTTGTAGGTTTTCCTGGTTCTCTACCGTATTCTCAGTAACACCAGAATTCAAAAACGTCAGAACTCTTCCTATCTATTTTTTCAAAGTCTAACTTTCACTTCCATTGAGTGCATAGGGAATATTGCTCGTGCTATTCTAATTGTTGTAGGTCTATAGACACCTCATGGCATCTGGATCTCTTTCCCAACAACTTTAGGGGTGTAGTCTGCATCATACTTCTTGACTGTTTGTTTCTTTACTGTTGGTAGTTGGTGCTGAAAAATAGAAGCTATCCACTACTTCAATACTTTCATTGCCAAGTCTAAGGCTGCTTTTTCTAACTGTTGATCTTAGTTGGGTCTTCTTTAATTTTACAAATAGTCTTCAACTTATAAACACAATTGAGCCTTGAATTATGGTTGTAAGTTGTATTGATTGTTAAATGAGGCACGGACACATCCCACTTAACAACTATTCCAGCTCTCCCCATTGTGGTCGTTAAATGGAGCATAGAGTGCCTTGGAGGCATACCCACATTGCAGCTCACATATAGCCTTCCAGGACCTCCCCCAACTCCCGAAGAGCCCCTTCCACAGCTTCCTGCTGTGTTGGATCCAACACCTTTGGGTCCCCTTTGCCCCATCGTCCCACATTCCACTTACCTTTCCCAAAGATTGTCTTTCTCAAGGAGAAGCAGCCAATCCACCATGTCACTTTTTAAACAGAGGCGATGTGGTGCCATCCTGAAAACAGGTGCCATTTTGGAAGTGATCACTCTTCTTAGATCCTGTGATTTTGTGAATTGTGGCCACTCACAAAGTGGCACATTTTCAGAATGGCATATGTGGCCCCTGTATGGGAATTATGGTTTTCTACTTCTCTTTTCGTAAGGTGATCTCTGGAGATTTGCCTTTTGGAAAGGGAGGTAGCCTATAAAAAGTTTATTTTATGTTATCCTGAGGTGGGCACCATTTTGGAGATGGCCATAATTCTTCGATCTGGGATGGGTAGATGTTGTTTGATTTCGTCTATTTGCAATAGATAAACAATACCTTTTCTTCCAGTAATCTTGCAGCCTTGGCTACACAATCAACAGTCTTAAGTTTGTTCACCCATTTGTACCAGATGTCCTGGGGTCATGTGACCACCTTTTGCGACCTTCTGACAATCAAAGTCAATGGAGAAGCCAGTTTCAATTAACTGTGTTGCTGACTTAACAACTGCAGTGATTCACTTAACAAAACTATGTTGGGGTATAAGATAAAGGATAGCAGATGGGGAAATGATTCCAAACTATTCTTCTGTCTCCCACTCCTTTGCTGATGTTTATCACTGACTTGGGTTTGAAAACATGAACCTATTGCTATATCTAGATCTACCTTAAGATTTATGTCCATTGTATTTTGTCAAGTGGGTATAACATTTGGCAGGCATGAAGAATTATCTCCACTTTAAGCACAGGTAATCCTGCTCCACCTCTACCGGAAAACAAAATTCTTTCATAGTTAGTTTTACTGCAGAGGTTAGGATAAAGTCATATAAATCTCAGCACATGGATCACAGCTAATCCTTGACTTACTACTATTCATTTAGTGACTCTTCAAAGTTACAATGGCATTGAAAAAGGGGATGTGATCATTTTTCACACTGATGTTGCAGTATTCCCATAGTCACATGATCAAAATTTGGATGTTTGGCAGCCAACTCACAGTTATGACAGTTGTAGTTTCTCGGGATCATGTGATTACCACTTGCGACCTTCTGAGAAGCAAAGTAAATCAGATTCACTTAACAACTGTATTACTAACTTAATAACTGCAGTGATTCATTTAACAATTGTGGCGAGAAAGGTTTTAAAATGTGGCAAAATTCACTTAACAAATGTCTTGCTTAGCAATAGAAATTTTGGGCTCAATTTGGCCTCAGTCATAAGTCAAGGACTACCTGCTTAAATCTGAGTAGACTACAGTAGTCAGTGGTCATTTTGAGGCTTCAGTGTTGCCCCACTGGAGCTGAGGGATAGGAGTGGGGAATAGAGATAATGGGGTTTTTATATTTAATTAAAATAAACATAGCCATCAACTTACTTTTAGCAGTAATGAAATATATTCTTGGAGTAACAGGGCACAGAAAAAACACATGGCTCCTTAAATTCTTAATGCTGAGAGATGATCACAATCTATCACTCATTTAGCTTTTGAGTTACAAAATTGGCAGATAGTTGCAAAACAATGTGACATCTCTGATTTAGCAAAGTGTGTAAGCTACTTACTCAGGGTATGATTGCTTTCAAGTTGTTTCACAACGTCATTATATCTGAAGTAATCATATACCATCAAAAGCATGAAAACACCAGAACGTTTATTGAGGATGAAACATATATCAAGATCTTTTTTAAAATACTGGCATATTTCAACCAAAGACTTGTAAAAACATAATGCTAAAATTCACATCCATTAAAATAAATAAATCAAAATCAATGTTTTATAACCATTTTGCGTAACTCTAGTAGAACTGTAAATATTTACATTGTGATTATCAGACAATAAGATCAGAGAACTCAAATTGATGTTGACTTAGTAAAACTTTGCCCAAGTCTCCAATGTATATATTATAGCCAATCTCTTCTAGCTCTTCTAGAATGTACATACCAAAAGGATCAAAAGAAGAAAACAAACATCTATATTTTTATTTGTGACTTAGGCCAATAAAAATTGTGTCACTATAAAAAAATTGTAGTATAAACGTTTTGGTTTTAGAAGGCAAGTTGTGTAATATATTGTTTATCTGAAACTGCACTTGGGATTATACCTATGCAATTAAAATTAACATTTCTAAGCCTTCAAACACAAAATCACATTGCTGATAAATATAAACCACAATAGTTTGAACAACTTGAGAGGCCCAGTTTTGTATAGTTCTTTATTTTGTCAATAATAGATAACACATTTTCAATTCAAAGATGAAATTAATTAAAAACAGAAACTGGTTGAAGACGACCTAGTTTTCTAGGGAAGAAGCACCATTACAGAATTGTCTTGATGTAAGCAGAATGTATCTAACAAATGATAGCCTGGTCCTTCTGATTATTATTTTTTATTGCTCTGTTGGACTTAGATGTGATCATCTGAAGATACATATTGATGCTTATGAAAAATGCAAACAGCCAAATGTCCTAATTAACTCCCAATTAATATTGATGAGAAATTCAAAGCATGAACAAAATCTTTGGAATCTGATATTGTGGGAAGCAATTGTGACATTCACTGTGAATTGCGAAGAGAATTACTTAAGGATCAGTCAAACCAATGATCTCCCATGCACGTTCTGTTCCATTCAAGGCTACATTTCCAACACCATTCAAATTTACACTGAGATTGAGGACATTTCATATGCATACATCCACCTAGAAGAAAGTCAACAATGTGTATAAGAAAATCATAGAAGACAGGCAACCATTAGTACAAATGTAAACATAAGCAGATAATAAATTGGTATGTCTGTGGGTATCAGATGGGTTTCACTTCAGATCCTACGTTAATTTATATGTGAAAGGGACAGTGGAGCTCTTTTAATTTTGCAAACTCTTCATTGCTCAGGATAGCTGCCCAGAGTCTCTTAGATGCCATGGGTAGTATAGAAATATGATGAATATATAAATAAAACAACCAACCATTTGTCGATTAATTTATTGAACTATATTTCAAGAATCATTAATCGGAAGGAGGGGAGAATGTAGTTTATGAAATGCTGTGCTTATCCATTCTAAATTCCTTTTCAATTCATTCAAATTAAAGACATATTTCTTCATTACTGCAAATATTTAAATGTGTTTAGAAGGACTAGACATCTTCTAGATATTAACAAAAATGCTTAAAGCACACCGAATGGAAGGTTCATTACTGATAGATCACAAGCCAGCTTAACTTTTGATGATGTGGCAATCCATCTGTATCAGGACTCTGCAACTTACACCTAGATTTTAAATGATGGTTTGGGAAAGTGTCAATCCATATATATCAAGACTGTGAAACCTACACTTACATCTTGAGTAATGATTTTGTGGAGCAGCAATTCATATATATCAAAGTTGTGCAAGCTACCCTTAGATTTTGAATGATGGGTTTTCAGGCTTACCCTTCTAAAATGGGAAGTGTGGCTAGATAAATGCACCATTTATCTGGCCTTCCAGCTTCAACGGTCCTTGGAGGAAGCCAGTTATCTTGACCCCTTCCAGTCGGGCTTCAGACCTGGTTACAGCACAGAAACCGCTTTGGTCGCATTGACCGACGATCTCTGGAGAGCCAGAGATGGAGGCCATGCCTCCATCCTGGTTCTCCTTGACCTCTCGGCGGCTTTCGATACCATCGACCATGGTATCCTTCTGCGACGACTGCGAGAGGTGGGGGTGGCAGGCACTGTTTTGCAGTGGTTCTCCTCCTACCTCTCGGACAGGTCGCAGTCGGTGTTAGTTGGGGGGCAGAGATCGACCCCTAGGCCCCTAACATACGGGGTGCCGCAGGGTTCGGTCTTATCCCCCCTACTATTTAACATCTACATGAAACCGCTGGGTGAGATCATTCGGAGGCACGGGTTAAGATACCACCAATACGCGGACGATACTCAGTTGTATCTGTCCGCCCCGTGCCAACTCAATGAAGCGGTGGACGTGGTGAACCGGGGTCTTGAAGCCGTTAGGGACTGGATGAGGGCTAACAAGCTTGTACTCAACCCGGAGAAGACCGAGTGGCTGTTGTGTTTCCCTCCCAAAGATTCGACCAGTGTTCCATCGCTCAGGCTGGGGGGTCAAATTTTATACCCCTCAGAGAGGGTTCGCAACTTGGGAGTCCTCCTGGATCCACAGCTGACTTTCGACCACCATCTGACGGCTGTGACCAGGGGGGCATTTGCCCAGGTTCGCCTGGTACACCAGTTGCGCCCCTACCTGAACCGGGAGGCTCTCACAACAGTCACTCGGGCCCTTGTGACCTCTAGGCTGGAATACTGCAATGTGCTCTACATGGGGCTGCCCTTGAAGAGCATCCGGCGACTTCAGCTAGTCCAGAACGCGGCCGCGCGAGTGATTGTGGGCGCACCTCGGTTCGCCCACATAACACCTATCTTCCGCGAGCTGCGCTGGCTATCTGTTGATCTCCGGGTGCGCTTCAAGGTGCTACTCACCACCTTTAAAGCCCTCCATGGTAGTGGATCTGCGTACTTGAGAGACCGCCTCCTGCCAATTACCTCCCTGCGACCTATAAGATCACATAGATTGGGCCTCCTCCGAATACCATCCGCCAGTCAGTGCCGACTGGCAACTACACGGAGGAGGGCCTTTTCAGTAGCAGCTCCGACCCTCTGGAACGATCTCCCCGTGGAGATTCGTACCCTCACCACCGTCCAGACCTTCCGCACAGCCCTCAAGACCTGGCTATCCCGTCAGGCCTGGGGATAAGATCACAATCTGTCCCCACCCGAATGAAGAATGAATGTTGAGTACTATTTTAACTCTTATGTATTGTTTTATGTTTATTGTTTATACCCCCCTCCCTATTTTATGTAAGCCGCCCTGAGTCCCCGCGGGGAAAAGGGCGGCCTATAAATATTAATAAAATACTAAAATACTAAATACCATATGATTTGATTTATATTTAAAAGGCTTCAAATTATATAAGTGTAATTAATATGAATCTTCTACAATTTAATTATACTGTATTTTCTTCCAGTCACATTTATAATTATAATATGGAAGTAGTAGAATTATACTCAAAGTTTTGAGGGGCCATAAATAGTTCTCAGGTTATGGACCATTGAATAAAACCTGTTATAAGAAGCCATGGAAATATGCATAGGCAACTCTGAAATGTGTAATCAATGGAAATGGATCACATAGGCTCTGCAAAGGACAAATAGGAAATTTTCTTGTTATTGAGAAAGCTATATTGATCATGTAGATCACTAAAATAAGGCTTTTTCAGTACATGGACAAAATGTGTTGCTCAACACATATAAATAAGAACGTAGGAAATTACTAATTCCATAATTTTAGGTCCCAATCCAAGGTCCTGGCTTTTACTTATCCTTTCACTTAACTAGTTGAACTTTTTCTAGCAGCTATGTAATTCCCAAGATATATTATTAGCTTTCTTCATGAAGTCCTTTTCATGTGCAGATTATTTCCGATGTTGAGAAAGGACCTGCCATTTTTCAGTCAGTATAGTACGAAAGTATTGGACAGCCTCTGCTCCCTGCTTGGATACTCTATTCAGAGCATGGCTGTTTCTAATTGTGTGCTAACTAAAGAAGCATAATATTATCAAGACATCTAGGTACCAACCATTTGCCATTGTTTCATGGCTCAAAATAAAATATCCTAAGAAAGCTAGGTATAAAACTGTGCCAAGTTTCTTCTCATAAAATATATATGAAATTGCAGTAATTTAAGGCAGCGGTCCTCACCTTTTGGGCACTAATGATCAGTTTTGTGCATAGAAGTTTTTCTGTGGAATGAAGGGGGTATGGTTTCGCATGCTGCCTGCATCCCAAGGATGGGGCTTTGTGTGGCCTGGTTTCTGGCATGTTGCGGAAACCCTGTGTTTCTCAATGAGCAATGACCTAGAAATACTATTAGTAAATAGATATACTTTTTTCCATCTGATATGAGCACATTAATTAAGGTCTATACAGTTGAAATTATTATTTCAATACAGGATGACACAACTCTGACAAGATAGTAATCACAAGTAAGCCTAATATAACTACCATTCCTCTCTAGCAGCAACAAGAATCAGAGCACCAAAGAAAAGTGAAGCAGTGTGGCACCTAAATCCAAATCAAATTATATTCTACTGAGTAGGAATTATAGACATTGAAATCCAACACATCTGCAGGGTAGTGAGTTTGGAAAGTAAATTCAAAAGTAAATTATCCTGTGAGTTCTGCCTTGTTCTCCTTTTACCCTAAAAGGTAAAGATAAAGCTTCTCCTTGCACATATGTGCTAGTCGTTCCTGACTCTAGGGGGCGGTGCTCATCTCTGTTTCAAAGCCGAAGAGCCAGCGCTGTCTCCATGGTTATGTGGCTGGCATGGCTAAATGCCAAAGGCGCACAGAACGCTGTTGCCTTCCCACCAAAGGTGGTTCCTATTTTTCTACTTGCATTTTTACATGCTTTTGAACTGCTAGGTTGGCAGAAGCTGAGACAAGTAACGGGAACTCACTCCGTTACGCGTAACTAGAGATTTGAACCACCAAACTGCCGACCTTTCTAGTCAACAAGCTCAGGGTCTTAGCCACTGAGCCACTGCGTCCAACTTTTATTCTAATCTTCTGCAAATTTTAGTTACATGTGCTTTATTTTTTTATTTTTAAGAGTTTCTGAAGGATAATTTTGTATGTTCATTTCCTACAGTGACTGAAAATTGTAATTTTGTTTCATGATGTTGAAATGGCATTTTTGGTCATAGTGAATGATCAGAATTTATTTTCTAGAAAGTTAATAGTTTTATTCATGTCCGAAAGGTGCTTTTTCAAGCAACTGGGCAGTTCTGTTTTTCTTTGAAGACATTTCACCTTTAATCCAAGAAGCTTCTTCAGCTCTTCAAGTGAAGCTTCTTGGATGACAAGCGAAATGTCTTCAAAGAAAAACAAGAAAGTCCAGTTGCCTCTTGAAAAAAACACCTTTGGGACAACCATGACTTGGATGACCAAGAATCTCCTTAGACAGTTTTATTCATGGTTTTGAATGTTAAATCACATAACACTTACGTTTGCAATCAATTCTAAAGCAATAAAAATTATAACCATGCTAGGTTACATTTGATATATTGGAGTGCTTTGCAATATTGTTTTAAAATCTGCCTATGGGAAGTGTGAAATATCTTTCAGGAAACTCACCGTCCTTTTCTACAGGAACATGGCATTTAGGGCACGGCTTTGTTGTTGTTTTTATTGTTTCTTTGGATGCATCTTCCCAACGAGCTTTCATGGCAGCATGCTCATCAATTTCAAATCCCTGCCAAGGGAGAAGAAAACACGAACTATGGATAAGTTACACAAATCACAACATGTGACCAGATTGTACTTTTTTTGCATATGATAATTGGGAGTAGTTGTATACCAACAGCTGAAAGTTTATTCTTAGTAGATGAAAGTAGTCCTTGACTTACAACCGTTCACTTAGTGACTGTTCATAGTTACAGCAGCACTGAAAAAAGTGACAGGACTGTTGTTCACACTTACAACCACTCTCCCCATGGTTCTGTGTTCAAAATTTAGGTGCTTTGGCAACTTACTCATATCTATGATGGTTGCAGTGTCCTGCAGTTATGTGATCCTCTTTTGCGACCTTCTGACAAGCAAAATCAATGGGGAAGCCAAGTTCACTTAACAAGGAGGTTACTAACTTAACAACTGCAGTGATTCATTTAACAATTGTGGCAAGAAAGGTCATAAAACGGGAAAAACCACTTAACAAATGTCTCAATTAGCAACAGAAATGTTGGGCTGAATTGTGGTGATACATTGAGCTGAAGCCAAAATGGAGGCCGGTGGCACCGCACATGTCATTCCAGAGCCCATTTCTCAGCTGCAGAGGGCTTTCCAGAAGGCTCTGACAGCGAAATGGAGGCAGGGGTGATGCGTATGAGTGGCAGCAAGCAGCCGCAGAAGAAGTGGGCCACAGAAGAAGATGAGGCAGGTGTCAGGGTGTACGAGGCCTGGTAAATAGGGCAGCTCCACCCTCCACCCCTATGTCCACCCTAGCTTTTTTTTTTTTACTTGTGTGCCTTGCCACACCACTGCACCACGGGTGTGGGCAGGGTTTTAATTAGGGTTAAATTTGGGGGTAGAACTTAATTTGAGTGCATGCGTTCAAAACATGATAGGGCTTCTTTTCAGGGTGGATCTTATTTTAGGAGAAACAGTATATATGTATGTATGTGTGTATGTATATGTATGTATATATACACACATACTCACATATATATATATATATACACACACACACTTTTGAAAGTGGGCATCAGAATTTCATTTTTAATGTGTGCCAATGTGTACACAGAAAAAGCGACAATAGTTTATCTTAACTTACTTGCCTTCATTCATGGTACCTGTTTATCTATTTGCCTGCTTTCAACTACTATGTGTGCAAGAGCTGGGGCAAGACCCCGTTGCACACTGCAGAGGTCACAAACACAGATTGTCACCTCTCCAAGTGACGAGATTAGTGTCTTTAACCACCGAGCCATCATGCTCCTTTTATTATACCTTCACAAAAAGATGAAACAGTCAGAAGCCATTAGTATTATTTCTGCACATTGAACACCCTTTATTTTTGGGTTTTGAAGCTGAAATCACTTGTGGTTGTGCAGTATTATTTTATCAAAGCCATTTTTTTCAAGAATACAAAGAGTAAACTCATTGTTGCTAGTATCTCTACTGGCTTGTTTTGGGAAACAGCGTCACAAAATCCCACACTAAAGCCAAATTCTGTCATTGTTGTTACTAGGCACACAAAGTCTATATTATTATAGAAAATAGCTACCTAGGCAAAAAAGGGACCAGATTTTATAAGACATAAACAGTAGTTCACAACCTGCATGAAACTAAGATTCAACCAAATGATAATGCTTCTTAATAATTTTCTCACCATCTTCCGGGGGGAGGAGGGGGAGGAAGTATTGCAGGCCTAAAGTTAGGAATCTGCAAAGGGTTTTATGCACACACTGCTTTATGCATGAAAAGCTATCTTTGGGAACTCTGTGCCCAAACTGAAACAAGATGAAAAACACTAGGGGGTTTCTGGAAGCCTGGCATTCTGACAAATTAGCCATCAATAGACATATAGACATTAACAATACCTATAGACCAGTGTTTCTCAATCATGGCGACTTTAAGTTCTGTGGACTTCAACTCCCAGAATCCCCCAGCCAGCACAGATGAACTTAAAGTTGCCAAGGTTGAGAAACACTGCTATAGACTTATGCAAAAGAGTCAATCAACCAGCCCAAAAGAAACAAAAAGACCCAAATACCTCTCAGTCTCCATCAGCAAACGAAACCCAGATCAGTATAGATTAATTCAAGGTTAACATCAGGCCAACAATCAAGTAAGCAATACCCCAATCAAGAAATTGCCAAAGAGGTAACAGTAAACAGTCCAACCAAAGAATCTCTAAGACCATCCCCACCAACACTGCCAAGGCAAGCTACAAGAATATAAACTGACAGCAAACCACACTTCTTACTAGCACTGATAATGTTACCTAGTTTGGTAATTAAACATCTGCAAGAAAACAAGCAAGCTCAGAGAACACTAAAGACCCCATATGGTACACGTCTAAAGATATGTGACCCCGTATGCAGAATGAAAGAAGGATATTTTACCCCAGATGTGAACCAAGGTGCAATTATTCTGGACAGAAGCAGTGTGAATGTCTGGGGATTGGGAGAAGGGGAAGCAGCAAAAAGAACATTATTAGTTAGGGGATGCCGATGGAATTTTCCAAAATCATGCAATGTCCCTCTGGATTTCAGATAAGGCAGCCCCTGCGCATGCAATTATGTGCTGGAGGGCTTGTTCAGCAGAAAATGTTCAGATGGTTCTGAAGGCTGCATGGAGAAAAAGGACAGGTTGCCAACCAATGTGCATTTGCCTACATATACATTTCACAGAACGGAATGAGACTTCTGGATTGGTATGGAGTAAATTACACTGTAATCTGACAATTTACTTTAGGAGTTTAACCAGCTTCACCATTTCTGGATTTTCAGTTCGTTCTACTCATCTCTTAAGAAACTATACTTAGAATAACTTCATTAATGTTCATCAGCTATTCTCAATTGGAAGTATATCCTAAGGGCACGTTATGAATTCTCCCAGGAACGTCCACGAATGAGAAGAACCTCTAGGAATGTGGTTTGTTCCTTGAGAACATCTTTGCTGCTTTCCCCTGCTCTTGATTGTTTATCTGGTGCTGTTTTTTTGCTTATCTCGGTTGCTAAGGAGGAAGTGCTCTATGCTGTTTGCTTTCTTCCTGTGGTTTTGGCTATGCCATTTGAATGGGAGGCAGGTGTAGGTTATCTCTAGGTGATGGCTGAGTTATCAGAACATCAACATGATAGGCCTTTGAAATGATAAATTTTATACACAAATTATGTTGATTATTTAGTTTGTGTTTAACTGGGTGTGCCGCCCAGAGTCACGTGCAAGAGAGATGGGCAGCTATATAAATTCAATATCTGCCTACCTACCTATATGCATACATATGTGCCTTGAAAACAATATGACAATATGTGCTGGAAAAGGAATTTTGCATTGCTTATGCGGTTACTTTTTCAAAGACAACTCTGGGCTTGTGGGATGCACCAAATTAACAATGTCTTTAAAATCCTATTGATGAATAGAAAGCTCCCCCCGCTCCCACCCCTCAAATCATGTGGATGATTAACATGTAATTTTGGACTTTGTAAAATATTCAGGATTAATTCACAGATTATAAAAAAATCATTGGCCGATTTCAGAAAGGGTTTCCCGTACTTTTTTCCAGTAGCATAGTGCCACCATGTGCAAAATATGAAGACTGCATGAAGTGAAAGAAAGGGCATAGGCATAATAAAATAACTGGAGGACAGAGAAGGTTACTGAGTGGCTGCATCAATATGTTCCTATAATTGGACATAGGCAAGATTGCCATGCAGATATATTAAATTTAGAGCAATTGTAGGATGAGGAAATATTTTTCTCCAACCCAAATAGCTCTGAGTTTGATTTGGAACTTATACAGTAGAATTTGATTTCAATCCAAGTACCATCACAGGCCTCAGATAACATGAAATTGAAAAGTGGGTGGCCTCATTAAGCTTCCTTGTACTTGCCTAGTGCAAAGGCTTGTAGTTTACCAGCAGGTGATGAGCAATGAAGAGTCTATATTCAGAATCTGTATTCTGTACTCAGTTTCTGTAAAACTGTTGACTTTGGACCAATTTAATGTAATTTTGTACAGCTAGTCCTCAAGTTATGCCCACTATTGAGCCCAATATTAATGTTGCTAGGTGAAACATTTGTTAAGTGAGTTTTGTCCCATTTTGTGACTTTTCTTGCCACTGTTGTTAAGTGAATCACTGCATCTGTTAAATTAGTTACATGGTTGTTAAGTGAATCTGGAGTTCCCATTGACTTTGCTTGTCAGAAGTGTCACAATTGCTCATCACATGAGCCCAGGACACTGCAACCATCATAAATAAATATGAATCAGTTGCCAAGCAGCTGAGTTTTGATCATATGACCTGCTATGGTTGTGTGAAAAATGGTCATAAGACACATTTTCAGTGTTGTTGTAACTTTGAACAGTCACTAAATGAACTGTCGTAAGTCGAGGACTACTTGTATTTCCAGAACTCTGAGGCAGGATGTTTGAACTGTGTTAGTGGCTGACCAGGTTAATCACCTTGTGCAATTTAGAGCCGAGGTGGCGCAGTGGTTAAATGCAGCACTGCAGGCTACTGCTAGATCAGCAGTTCAGCGGTTCAAATCTCACCGGCTCAGGGTTGACTCAGCCTTCCATCCTTCCGAGGTGGGTAAAATGAGGACCCGGATTGTTGGGGGCAATATGCTGACTCTCTGTAAACCGCTTAGAGAGGGCTGAAAGCCCTATGAAGCGGTATATAAGTCTACTGCTATTTTAATCAATCTTAGTTTTTACAACAAAACCACAGCTCCTTGATCTACTTCCCCAAAAAAGCCCATGCAGAGACAAGCTTGATATTAAAACTGTTTTTTACCTCAAGACAGCTGGGGGAATGTGCTTGTAAAAATAAGATTCTGTGCAGTTTACTTAGATGGAGATGTGCTCTAGGGATCCAAATTTATATCTAAATTATAATATTGAACAAAGCATCACTGAAGCTTCTGGTTGCATTTCAATGGGATTCACTTAAATGATGATGCAGATCAAGCTAAAAATGTATGTGATTATTTTCTGTCAATACATTGGGAAATATCAATATACAAACTGTCACCCACTGTTTGAAAAACTACACTGTCCCAATACCCCTCTTTATCTTTACCACCCAAATTGTGACTTTCAGGAGGTTTGGGCACATGTGCTGTGCTGGGGTTGTTTTATCAGGTTCTTTAGTTTCAGACAGATGCTTAATTAGGTCCCAGAAGAACTCTCTCTCTGTGACTTACCCATAAAGTCTCTCTCCTCTTGTAAAGAAGCAATAGGAGTCCTGTAATGTACTGAGCAGCTTAGCCATTGGTCCATCCTCCCCCCCGCACAAGAGATATACCTAGGTGCCTGTTTAGTGTCAGGTTGGGTTTGCCAATGTGTGCCTGAGAGATGACTACCTTTTCCACCTCCCATGAGGCTTTATGGCTGCCTGGCATTAGTTTTTTAACAAGTCTCTCGGGAATCAAATCAATAAATAAGCAAGCACTGGCTCCCCTATTATCTTTTTAATTAAAAAAATATCGCTCTGGGCCCCATTAAGCCCCCTTGGCGCCAGGAACTGATAGCTAACAAGAGGGCAACAGAAATCCAATGATAAAAATATAACTTTGCTTGTCAGTGACCAAGAAAAAAAAAGATAAAAAAAATAACAAGATGGAAAGAACGTTTGTCAAATGTACCCCTACATTTATCTCTTAAAAAACAACAACAACCCTTAACAAGAATTTTACTGTTGTGGGTCCCAACTGAAAGAGCTTTCTGAAATTTGGATTGTATATACCCATGATGTGAACTTATGGCACACGTGGCAAAGGTGGCACACAGAGCCCTCTCTGTGGGCACTTGTGCCGTCGCCAGCTCCTCTTCTGGTTTCCAGCCAGTTGGTCTTCATGGGAGCTGGAGCACCATGAAATAGCCTGAAAACAGTCTAAAAATTACCCGGAAAACAGCCAAAAAAAGAGGCGATTTTACAGGCCATTTTTGGCCCCAAAACGGCCTGAAAAACTGCCCAGAAAATGGCCTAAAAATGGCCCGAAAAATGGCCTGAGAACAGCTTGAAAAACAGCCAAAAACCAGGCATGTGCGCATCAGCCAGCTGGTCTTCAGATTTCCAGTGCTCTGGTGTGCACACATCCGCACTTGCACGTGAATGCACGCACTTCTGGTTTGGGCACTCAGTACCGAAAAGGTTCATCATCACTGGTAAATACCAAAGTTTAATTTCATAACCTTTTTCCTGCTATTGAGCCAATCAATTTCAATATGCATAATGTAATTGTACAGCAGGGCATTTCTATGACCAGGTCTAATTAGCATAAGACAAGCCATATTTTAATGCGGACAGATGCTCATGTGTATCCTTATCTCATATTGCAATGGGTCATTTTGCCTCATCTGCTGCGCTCATCATTTATCCAGTACTGATGAAGCTCCCCCAAGGAGAGATCATGCTTCCATGCTGGTAGAATTTTGAAGTTAGGATCGAGGGGAAAGACAGCATAGGGAAAGTGTGGTAGGGCTGCAGTAATTTCAGAATGATTTGGCTTAAAAGATGGCAGAGTTCACTTAATCAATTTTCCCCTTGCCTTTCCCTTCTTAGGGTGATTAGCATAGCTAGGACAAGGCAACATTGGAAATACAATACTAAAAGCATTAATATGTTATATGCTTGTCCAAATATAATTAGAAAGGATTGTTTACTATAATTAGAAGCTGAATTCTCCTTTTCCTTTGTCAAAAGGAACTCATGAACTATGGATAGTATAAATCGGCTATATTTCCATCTCTCAAAATCAACCATGTCTCATATATGCCTCTCCGGTCTTGATCTGTTTCACCCAGAAAACTGATGATAGCTAAAGGATCAGCATCCAAGGACACTTGGATGCTGATTTGCTTAATGAATAATATGGTTTTAGTTTGGATCCTGGCATTCTCTAGGAATCTAGCAATTATGTGCAGCCCTGTGTTAAAGTCCAAGAATTAACTTGATAAGAAGTAGGGTTCTCAACTCAATTATTTCTTCATTTCAGCATGATTGTTTCAAGAAATAAAAGAAAATTTCCCAGTATGAAACATAAAAGTGCACTTTAGGAACTTCTCTTTGTTTATGTTTGAAATATAAATTGGTTGGCTGGTTGGCTTTTAAAATAATCTTTATGTTATCTTGACCTAAATTAAAATAAATTTGCTCAGTGTGGCATTTCTCTTTATGGAGTGAACAGAACTCTGAATTATGGTGACTATTAGAGATAATGATCAGTTCGATCCTTGTTTATATCTAAAAGCATCCCTTTTAAAATCTCCAAACATTAAAATATTCCTTGCAGTGAGGTAATTGAAAGTTGATGAACAACAGCAAATTTGGGGCTGGGAGGGGGGGGCTCTATCAGATATTAGTATTAAAAAGAACCAAAAGCCAGTTAAAGAGATGTTTTCTGCACCACAAAATTTCTTTAATCCCTCCCTTTATAATTTATCTCATTCTGTGCATAGTGTTTTGCAAATGTGCGCATTTTGGTTTGCATGTGTTATTTCAAGAAATGAAAAAAAAAATCTTTCCAGTTTGCTTATTTGTTTCAAAATAACACTGTGCAGCTCTTTGGATTCAGTTCCAAAAAGTGATTTAGACTATAGATACAGCAGCTTTAAACAGTAGCAAATGGGTGTTATATTTGTGCCTCTGCATATTCCAAAGTTTGTTTTGGGGATCTAATCTGAACCATTGCACACCTCTATCAGAAAGTACAAATTTAAATACCTTAAAATAAAAATCAAATTACTTTCTCCCCATCAGTTTTTATAATCTTCATAATGCAGATTACATTTGTGCTTGCTGCTCACTGTGCTGATTTTTGCATTGGTAGGATGTAGGATGAAGAATTAACACTGGGCTATAAAGAGGAAGAACGTGGAAAAAAGTACATCAAGCATAAACTTTCATCCTTCTCTATAGGAAAGGTTTATGGAAGTCCCATCAGTCATTTTCTCAAAAATCTGAATACCATTGTAGTAAAGATAAAAAAGCCTCATTTTCTGAGCAGACATCTGTCTGTAATAAGTTGGAAATCCCATGTAAGTTTCAAAGTCTAAATAACTACTTCTGAGTTGCACCTATGATATGTATAGCAATAGCACTTAAGACTTATACACTGCTTCATAGTACTTTACAGGCCTAAGTGGTTTACAGAGTCATCATATTGCCCCCAACAATCTGGGTACCAAACTTGGAAGGCTGGAAGGCCAAGTCAACCTTGGGCCGGTCCGAAACAAACTCCTGGCAGTCAGCAGAATTAGCCTGCAGTACTGCATTCTAACCACTGCACCACCAGGGCTCTGGAAAGAGCTAATAACTAACAGTAGGACTTCTGAAGGGGAAACAGATGTTTACTGCTGGATCTTCTTCCTTTCTGTCCACAAGAGGTTTCCCACCAAGGCCCTGATTATCATTGTTCTTGATTATCAAACCCCCCTCTAGTTAATTTTCTGAGATCCTATGGATGTGGATACAGTATATGTACCATTTGAGCTGTGGCTCCTGGACTTTTGAAGAAGCTATGGCATTCCCCTTCATGGTATTCTTCTTTACATTCACGGCAGAACGCAAACTGAAAAGAGAAAAACAAACAAACATTAGTGTTAGTGCCTCAGTCCGTCCCTGGAGGAAACGGCTTCTCCAGGGCGGCACCTGGGCACAACAATATCACGTGGGGTCACCCACGAAGCTAATCCTAGAAAGAACTTGAGGGCACGATCTCTCTGGGTGAATGACAACTTTATTATGTAGCAAAGCTGAATATATAAACTTTCATACGCAAATTAGGTTTTCAAACATTGCAAATGTCATTGGTTACAAATTATGCATCTGGACCAATAATAGAATTGATAACTGCGCGTTTCCTAAGTTTCATGTGTACGCCCTAGTTTAGCTGTTTTCAAGCAAGTACAAAACAAGCAAATTCTATAGGTATCAAGAACAATTTGTGGTGGGCTACATCCGTCCTGTGTGGCTAGATGTGCAGACTTTGCAAGTCCTATCTAGCTACCTGTTTAAACCATTTCCTATAGAAGATTTTGCTGCCAGTTACGGCCTAGCAAAAAGGCCTGCTAACAGACAATGAAAGCATGAAAGAAAAGACATTCTCAGAGCATAGCAACACATTAGGAATCAAGGGGAGATATGACAGCCAAAGCATTTTCAGATGATCCACCATTCTTCTTATCACATTAAATTCTCATAATTTCTTTTTTATCATCCATCTGATCACATAGCCTGCTCATTAATACAACTGATTTACGTACTTTCCTCCCAATGAAAAAAGTTATTATATATCTTTTCCTTTTACACATGGAAGCACTGAGGTTTACCTGTATAACACAAAACAACTTATAAACCTTTTGGGGGAGGGAAGTATTTGAAAAGTCAGAACTATAACCAGTTTCCTAGGGTGAGTTTCTTAGATTCACATCATTAGAAAATCGTGGCAGGGGGCAAACTTTATCTTGGCACACAGAAGTTCTCCCAAAACATTTCCCTAATTATTGTATCTTAGAATTTTGGAAACACTGGAGAATAGAGGAGACTGCATTTCACATGAAGATTCTTCTAAAGCCATGGGTCTAAAACATCTGACAATAAATGTTGCACTTAGCTAATAATAGGGACAGCTAAAAAATAGATGAGATTCTAGCAATACAGAATTCCTATAATGATTCTCTAAACAAGTAATCACTGACTCCTTCAGGATAAACATATCCACACTGCTGTCTTTCATTCATTTCAAGCACTAAGGAAATCAGAAGATCCAGGAAGTTTGTTTGTTTGTTTGTTTATTAAATTTATTGGCTGCCCATCTTACCATAGGGCTGTGATGGTGAACCTATGGCACGTGTGCCAGAGGTGGCACACAGCGCCATCTCTGTGCCCCAGTTCAGCTCCTCCGCGCATGCGTGCACATCCCCCACCAGCCAGCTGGTCTTTGGGTCTCTGCTGTGTGTGCAAGGGGGTGGGCACATGCTTGGGGCCGACATGCATGTGTGGGAGGGCACATATGCAGGGGCTGGGTGTGCATTGCATTTTGGGGATTTGGGTGCGTATGCGCTTTGGGAACTTGGTCCAGAAAAGGTTAGCCCTCCCTGCCAAAGGGTATCTCTGGGTGGCTTATAGTTACATAAACAATTAAAACATAAAAAGTAAAATCCGACATTAAAACCTAAGGACATGTGGAGTCGGTAGGGATGGAATTGTGGGAGATGGGATCATTTATTGCTCAATCAATCATCTTCATTGTGTTGTTCCCCCCACTGGGACCCCAAGCCAACTGTCATAGTCACATCTTCAGGCCCTTACAAAAAGATAGGAGGATTGGGGCCAACCTCACATTGGTGGCAGAACGTTGCAGAGGACAGGAGGAACAGCAGAGAAGGCTCTCCTCCTGGAGCCCCTGGGGGAATAATTGGGCTAATGGGACCCAGAGCATGCCTCCTCTGCCGGCATGAGTAGCATGGGTACAATCCCAGTAGGGTGACACGGTCCGTCACGTAACCTGGACCCGTGCCATGAAGGGATTTAAAGGTGATTAAATGAAAGCACTGAACTACAAGAATATGAACTACTAGTGGCCAAACCAAACTGGTGGCAGGTAAGAGTAAAAGGAATTCAAGATGGGTGGGGCTTAGATCTTTTGTGGATGCAAAGGGACTCATGAGTGATGATGACCTTAACCCTCCTTCAAACTCAGCCTGGTTATCTCCTACAATTCAATTAGGATTATTCATTAGTTATTATTCATCATTCATTCACCTGCCCCATTTTCTAATGTCTGCCAACAGCAACAATGTGTTGTCAAAGATGGAGAGCCAGTTTATTTTTTCCTCTATCAGTCGGCAACTTTCATTTTAAAACCACTTAGTAAAATTGCAGATGATGGCTCTAAATAAACAGAACTATCTAAAAATTACCCTACTTCTTTGTAAGACAGAAATCCGCCTTGACATGGAACTATGATCCCTGCACTGTCGTTTCCCAATTATAATTATCCTTGTTGTCCAGAGAAAATAAAAAAACAAATAAAGAGAAATATCAATTAAAGTATTCTTCTGGCCATTCTCAAGTACACCATCTTGTCCCACCACGAGAATACTGAAATATTTTTTTTTTAAACTCTTTGCTACAGTGACAAGCCGAGCTGATGAAATACGTCTGATGTTTTGATACAGTGTTGGCTCTTGCATATAATGAATAGACATATCAGCCCAACTTGACACTAAAATGTTTATCTGCCTCATGTCACATCTTTGCAGTTCCGTTTTGCACTCTGTCATGCTCCTGTTGTCATTTTAAGTACCGTATGAAATCACAATTCATTGCAGTGCTGCAAAAAAGACGATGCTTGTGCACAGTGAAAAAGGACAACCTGCTGACAATCCTTTGCCTGGAGTGGCTGAAAAGTTGAGGCCCAACTACCTGAGTGCAATGCATTTTGCAATGTTGTGCCCTTTTGAAAGATTTGAGCGGTAAATTTTCTAGTACAGAGGTTAGTCTTGTTAAGAACTTTTGAGTTGCAAACTTTGTTTGTTCACTGAGATGAACAAACCTGTCCACAACTCCAATCCAGAAGATCCTGGAAGTCAGGAGAAAACAGGAAAGGGTGAGTTCCTGGCATTCCAGAGGTGGTATTCAGCAGGTTCTGACCAGTTGTGGAAAACCGGTAGCGGAAATTTTGAGTAGTTCGGAGAACCGGTACATACCACCTCTGACTGGTCCTGTCCCCATCTATTCTCTGCCTCCTGAGTCCCAGCTGATTGGGAAGGAATGGGGATTTTGCAGTAGTCTTCCCCTGGAGTGGGCAGGCAATGGAAATTTTACAGTTTCCTTCCCCTGGAGTCAGGTGGAAATGCAGATGTTACATGATCCTTCCCCTGCCATGCCCAAGTCATGCCCACAGAACCGGTAGTATTTTTTTTTTTGTGGCATTCCACTTATATAAGGAGTACTGGTAGTGCAGTGGTTAATGTGAGGTATTGCAGGCTAACTCTGCCCACAGCCTGTAGTTCGATGGGGCTCAAAGTTGACTCAGCCTTCCATCCTTCCGAGGTCAGTAAAATGAGGACCCACATTGTTGTCCTATGTTGCAAATAAAGCTTCTACATTGTAAACCGCCCAGAGGATGCTGTAAAGCACTATGGGGCAGTATATAAAGCTAAATGCTAAATGCTATTGCTAACCCTTTCCCATTTTCTCATGACTTCCACTTGTATACTGTCCTCAGAGCCGCTCACAGACCGTAAGGTAAGGACTGTACTGTGCATGGGTTTTTTTTTTTGCTTATCAGAATTGCGAACAAAATCCTTTTGGAATATAACTTGTTCATAAGTAGAGCCTTCTCTGTAGATATGACATGTTGAAGAAATGAAACCATCTTTCCTATTTAAATTCATAGCAGTTAAGCCAGGGCACGTCCACCAACACTCTTTTTAATGGGCCACAATCCTCCTCTGGAGAAGTTGAGGTTTTCTTTTATAGATTTTATTTTTGAAAATGGAGGAATTAAGGAGAGAAGCATTGTCCTTTTGCCCCTTGATTTCTAATAATAAACTCAGACTTCCGTCCCACAACCTTATTACACACCTTTGCTTTCGTACTTCTCCTAACTCACCAAATCTCATAGGATGGCCAATGAAGTTAGTTTTCATTGAGCCTTCTTTTTATTTTACAACATGCCTTTTTTTCTTCTTTCTCTAACTGGACAAATTAATCCATAAGAAAAGATTTCGTATATTCTCTTCTATTGGTTTTAATATGTACACAGTGTCCTGTTTCTTTGCTTATTATGTTCTTTTTTGCCATTGCATAATCCAAAGCAAACTGACATTTATTCTATCTAGAAGGTCATTAGGTTACTTCCCTATGCAAAATGTGAACAAATTAAAAATCAAGTATTAAGAAAATATACTGAATGAGAAACAGTAGTAAATAAATTTAAGGTTTACGCAGGTTTTCTATTCTGCAAATATGGTAGCTGTGGTTCAACTTCTGAGGCAAGACATTCAGTTATGGTAAGCAGATCTAAAGACAATATAATTTACCACAAATCACGTGGCTCTATTTCCAAAATTATATAATGCTACTTATATCTGCTCAAGTCATTGCACTTCCTTTATTTTCTACCATGTTGAATCTCCTCTACACAACTCCTGGACTGCACAACTGAACTTGCAGTGATAATGCAATTTTCCAGATATGGGGTGATTGATATAAGAGAACATAGTTCCATTAGCAGATCTCATTCTACGGAGTGTATTTTAAGTATTACCAATATTACTTTGTCATTCTCTGTTCAGAGTCATGTACGTATATGAGATGGGAAGACATATAAATTGATTGATTGAAATAAAATAAGTCACTTACCAAGCCAAGAGACCACTATGAAAAGAATCCTTAGAAGTCCTTAGGTCATATAGGTACTGTATATACTCGAGTATAAGCCTAGTTTTTCAGCCCACTTTTTGGGCTGAAAAAAGCCGCCTCGGCTTATACTCGAGTCAGTGAAAAATTTGCCCGAAATGGAGGAGAAAAAGGGGCGGGGCCATGCCGCTGGGTGACACTCGTGAATGGCCCAGTGCCCCTGTGAGTTTCCCCTCCCTCTGTGTCAGTTTGCCGCGCAGCGCGCACCGCACCATCCCCCCTCCTCACGTTCTAATGCAATGCAGGGCTGTCTTACGATTCCCCTTCCTCCCCCTCCTGCCGCTCTGCAACGATGTCCCACCTCCTCCTTGTTATGGCAAGCAGCCACATAGCGATGTCCCACCTCCTCTGGTACAGTGATCCAATGATAGGAATCACTGTGCCGTGTGTCATAGGAGGCGGGACATCGCTCCCGCGGCTGCACGGGACATCATCATCACAGCGGGACGTCAGCATCATGAGGTGAGTGAAGTATTTCATTGAATACACCGCTAGTTTACTGTTTTTCTTTGAAATAAATATTCAAAAACATTATTGGTATCTATTTTTATTTTTGAAATTTACCGGTAGCTGCTGCATTTCCCACCCTAGGCTTATACTCGAGTCAATAACTTTTCCAGTTTTTTGTGGTAAAATTAGGTGCCTCGGCTTATATTCGGGTCGGCCTATACTCGAGTATATACGGTAGTCCTCAACTTAAGACCACACTTAGGACCAAAATTTCAATTGTTAGGCAAGGCATGGTTGTTGAATGAATAGGGCAGCTGTTAAACAAACTACATGGTTCTTAAGTGAATCTGGCTTCCCCCATTGATTTTACTTATTGGAAATTGGCTGAGAAGGTTGCATGGTGATTATATGACCTTGGGATACTGCAACCCTCATAATGAGATGTTGGTTGTCAAGCACCCAAATTTTGATCACATGACTGTAGGAATGCTGCAACAGTCTTAAGAGGATAGGTCTTAAGTCACTTTTTTCCGTGTCATTGTAATTTTGACATTACAATGTCAATCTTTTAATTTTATATTAAAAGATTGGTTATAAGTCAAGGACTACCTGTATAGAAAGAATGAATGTCAAACTGCAAAATAAATAGAGGTAATCCTCGACTTACAACAATTCATTTAGTGTCCATTCAAAGCAACAACGTCACTGAAAAAGATCATTTTTGACTGTTTTCATATGATCATTGCAGCATCCCCATGGTCACATGATCAAAATTCAGGTGCTTGGCAACTGACTTGTACTTATGACAGTTGCAGTGTCCAGGGGTCATGTGATCATCTTTTTGTGACCTTCTGCTAAGCAAAGTTAATGGGAAACCAATTTCACTTTACAACCATGTTGCTAGTTTACCAACTGCTGTCATTCACTTAACAACTGTGGCAAGAAAAGTCACAAAATGAGCAAAACTCATTTAATACATATTTCACTTAGCAACAGAAATTTTTGGCTCAATTGTGGTCGTTAAGTTGAGGGCTACTTATGCATAAAGAGAAAAGTGGAAATGAAAGAGGAAATGAAATACTGAAGGTATTCAATATACTATGGTTAGTTGGAGTTAACAAAACATAACAAGAGAGAGGTAGATGTTTCTGTAACAAATGCCAATGAATAACGTGATAAATGGATCGGATGGATGAATTGCCAGGAGGATTTTTAAAAAAATGTATGCAGAGGTACAGTGAACGATATTGGCCTAAATGAAATTTAGCTACAATTTATTTTCTTATCTGCTGCTTTTAATTCCTTGTGTTTTATTTATTTATTTAATAGATGTGTATAGTGCCTATCTCGCTCAGATTTAGTATGTATATAACATTGTTTAATTCAAAATAGATTGGCATGATGATTATGATTGTAAGAATGTTGGTGAGTTATAAAAGCTTCTGGTCTCTTGTTATAATTTGAACTTTGAGTACCATTCATTTCAATATTTCTGGTTGCAAAAGGCTGAAAATCAAGCACCTATCACCAAATACACAATATTCCTTCTAGATGATAATTATTCTATCTAACCTAGTCCTCCCCCCAAAAAAAAAACATTTGGGCACCAGGGACCGGTTCCATGGAGAGAGGTTTTTCCATGGACCGGTGTGTGGGTGTAGTTTCGTGTGCTGCAGGAATGGGTTCTGGCAACCACTATTTCCAGTTTGCTCGTGTGCGAGCTGAGCAGTGCAATAAAAATTGTTCTGTGCATGCACAGAAGCTAAAAACAAGATGGTGGTGCCTATAGCCCCACCCAGAGAACTGGTTCAGGGACGTGGCAGGGCTGGGTCACTGCCGGTTCCAGCAACCCAGGCCGCCAAACCACTATTGGTTCAGCTGAACTGGTCCAAACTGGTAGGAATCAATCACTTGTGTGCTCCCTGCATTCCACAGAAAGGGCTTTACTATTTTGTGTGGCATGTTGTGGACCACTGCAAGTCTACAGATCAGGGGCTGGGGACCCCTGTCCTAAGCAACTACTATGAACATACTTGACATCAGAAAAGAGCATGCATATATTCCTACTATAGGTCATGTCTTTGACAGCTGAGCTTCTTTTCTGTTAATTGTTCACATGCTGCCTTTTTATGTAACAGCCAACACATTTTTTTAAACTAAACTGCAGTCTGAGATATCATCAAGTTTAAGGGAGCTCCGGAATGCTTAACATTGCCTGTTTGTATTTCCAACCTTCACTGAAGTGTCTAATTTACAAGGCTTTCTTGTAAATGCATCTCCTCGCTGCTGGCTATGGGCCATTAAGTCCTTCGCCAACACTCTTTGTTTTTAGCAGGTTTGTTAGGTTGCAAAAGTAAAAGCTTGAAGTCTCTGGTAAAGACCCATAGTTAGAGAAAAAGCCTGCTGTTTGGAGAGCATCACAATAGGGTAGGAACAAATAGAATAGAATAGAATTCTTTATTGGCCAAGAGTGATTGGACAGACAAGGAATTTGTCTTTGGTGCATATGCTCTCAGTGTACATAAAAAGACAAGATACATTCATCAAGGTACAGCACTTAATGATAGTCATAGGGTACAAATAAGCAATCAGGAAACAATCAATATCAATATAAATTGTAAGGATACAAGCAACAAAGCTACAGTCCTGGAGTCATAAGTGGGAGGATATGGATGATAGGAACAATAAAAAGACTAATAGTAATAATAATGCATTGTTTGACAGTGGTGAGGGAATTATTTGTTTAGCAGAGTGATGGCATTTGGGAAAAACTGTTCTTGTGTCTAGAGGTTCTGGTATGCAATGCTCTATAGCATCATTTTGAGGGTAGGAGTTGAAACAATTTATGTCCAGGATGCGAGGGGTCTTTAAATATTTTTACGGCCCTCTTTTTGACTCGTGAAGTGCACAGGTCCTCAATGGAAGTCAGGTTGGCAGTAAATTTGCAAGCTTCTGTATTAGGTCCATGTATATGTATTTATGCTAGTCTGATTTGGGAGTTATTCTTCAAAATACCGAAACTCTGTGGATGATGATCTCACAGCACTGCTTTCAATGGAAATAAGGCTGATCTCAGGGCAAGATAGAAAGCTGTTTTCATGTCTTATTAGATAATGGAGGAGATGTAAAATCAGTTCCATGGTGGAAGAACAACCTGGAGGGTTGATAGGTTTGTCAGAATAAATAGGCTTTCCTTGGCAGAAAGGCATTAAACATTTCTGTGTTACAGCACAGCATGAATTATAAAAGAAACAAGTGTCAGATTAAGGGAAGATAGGTGGGTTAGCAGTACATCTTTTTTTTTTCATTAGAAGTCTCAGCTCCATGCAACTCCCTTGGTCCTTTGGGGTTAAATTACCATTTGCATTACTTATATCATTTAACAAACAGTGCCATGGATCTCTCCCCTCCTGTGGTCCTTTTTTTATACATGATAGCTGAATGGGAACATTTTTGCTGCAGAGAAAACCACTTCTAAATCCCAGTTGCAGGGGGCAGGAAGCAAGAAAATCTTTGGGATTAAGCTAGAGCCATGATGGTGAACCAATGGCACGTGTGCACGAAGTGGCACATGGAGCCATGTTGCTGGGCATGTGCAGTGTCACCAGTTCCTGAACCCCAATCAATGAGATAATTTGGAACTACTGAGGAGAAAACCACACTCTCACCATCATTGCCAGGGCAAACAGGGAGCAAATCCCTTACTCCTAAGACTGATGACGTTACCTAGTGTGGCAATTAAAACATCTGCAAAGAAACAACCAAGCTTAGAGAGCACAAGGAACCCCAAAGTCCACATACTACCCTCTAAGAAATCACTTTTATAAAAAGTTTATGTATCAAACAGGGTAGGGAATAGTAAATTAATTTTGCTTTGAGCGTAGAACAAAATTGTCCGACTTTATTGTTTGGTTAATTCAAGTAGAAAAATTTATTAGAAATGCAGTCTAACACAAAAATGAAAAAAGATGCCCACCCCAGCAAGCCTAACAGAGCACAATTCTGACAAATTGATTTAAATTAAGAACCCTGAAGCAGGATTCACAGCCATTAATGTTTAACAACTTCTGAGAATATTTTCCTCCAGCCTCTTGATACTTTTTCCCTCCGTCCAGTTTTACCTGCTGCCATTACAAGTCTGCTTTTACTGTTTCTTTCCCATAGTTTCTTTATTTGTCCAGTGCAAATAATGGGCTTTTATGTTCCAAGGCTATATTTTGTTTCAGTCAAGGCATCAGCCATAGAATAAGGGCAATGCAATGTCTTTGCTGTTTTGTTTTCTACTGTTGGAAGAAATATCCATCTGGTTCAGTTCCAAGTGGGGAGAAAGACACTGAAAACATGGATGCTGATTGGAAAGACAGTTTATTGGTGAACAGGATCACATGGGCTTGAGGTCCTGGGCAGCTGACCACAGGGAGTGGAGAATGAGAGGTATTTATACCCTTTCTTGGGCTTTGAACTTGAGCATCCTGTTCCTTTGGCAAGAACATATATTATATTGGTTGCTGTAGGGGTTATAGCTAACTTTTTAGGTTGTCTGAGTTAAATTTGATTGACACCTGGACTCTCTGAAATGATGTAATGAGGAGGCTTGTGTCCTGAAAGGATGTTGGACCATTCCTATTGTGTCTTAATAGCTTTCCTGGTTTGGATCTTGAGTGAGGACTGACCCTACCATTCTACCTAATTCTGCCTTTGTTCAAAATATCCTGTCTTGAATGGATTACCAAATCTACATTTCTAAAAGCTGGCCTCATCTTAGAATCTGCTTGGAGGCAGGGAACTGTGACTTTGAGTTTCTGTCTCCCTTAAGATTTCTATTTCTCTCTCAGGGGAAATATAATATTCTTCCTTTTTAATATTTCCTAAAATATTTCATTCTTCTAGGAGGGGTAGGTGCTAATTTTCTACATAATCATTGGTGTAGGTGAAGGACTTGTATTTGCTGACTGCTACCAAATAGACAACTTGCAGAAAAACAAAAATCATCAACTGGATTTATTTGTTTATATTAGTGGAAAAATATTTGCAAATCCCCTAAGGATTTAGCTAAATCAGCAATTGAATCAGTCCCTGGCTTTCAGCAGATATATTTTGTGTTGTTGGTTTAATAAAATCACAGAGGCATTCAGCCAACACAGTAACACAGGACCAAGTTGACTAATCTTTCTCATCAATGTTATTTCAATTAGCACACACTTAACAGAATGATTTAACAACAGCAAGTATAGCATCCTCCTTCTGGAAAAACAGTAGCACACAAAGACAAATTTCACTCTTTACTGTGGTTTTAATTCTATTTGTGCTACAACTGGGCTCTTTAGAATTTTCCCACTAATAAATATAACTTTTAAAAATATAATATGTTAATGCAACACTTTCCAAGACTGCACCAGATTCTATAACAAGCAAAGCAATTGCAGTCTGAAAAATGCCCAACTCAAAATAAGAAATTTACACATATCCAGAGCTGGATAAACAAAATGTAAACATAGAAAAGAAGGGTAACACAGGGAAAAGAAAAACTCAATCACCAGCAATTCCAAAGTAACACAGAGTAAAGAGTAAAGACACTCTGGAAACTCAACAGGGCACAAGTACATGCACAGAGTATACTCTCTGGAGAGTAATGAAACGGTTCAAACCAATGCAGACGTTTTCCTTTTACAAATGCATTGTGAAACTCAATATCAAAAGGACATGAGACTATGCATCCAGGACATATGTGGACAAAAGATCAACAAATATACTACATTGACATAGGACTAGTATTCTTTGCATTAATGACTGGAAAATGGGTATAGAAATTTCATTTTCTTGCTGCACTCCCACATCACCCCACCCACTAAGCACTTAGTACAGGAGGTGACTGGTCCATTCTGCTGCTTCATTGACTAAGTTGTAAAATTTTGAAGCAACTGCACCAATCAAAACCCCCAAAGCCACCCAATCACAGCACTCAGAACAATCAGAAACAAGATTGCTTCAAATCACTAAGTGTTGTTCGAAGTCCAAACCAAACATTTTTAAGTTGCAAGTTGCAAGGGGGTGAGTTGTAGATCGCCTGTAGGTTGCAAGTTTCAAAATTTTTAAGTTGCAGGGATTTGTTGTTTTGTTTGGACCTACAACCACCATCCCCGGCTACTTAAAAATGTTGATCTAATCTTATAACACTCAAAATAATTATGATTTGCACATTCCTAATCAATGTATTCCATTTCAACTTTAAATTCCTATATCAGATACAAAATACCTGAACAAGACTTGAGTAAGAAGGAAAAGATGTGACAAGTACTTAAATACTGCCCTGTTCCCCTGAAAATAAGATGTTCCTGGATAATAAGCCCAATTGGGCTTTTGAGCACATGCACTAAAATAAGCCCACCCCAAAAATAAGCCCTCCCTAAAAATATTGCAACAGAGCAGCAGCCATATGGTGACCACACTCGTGTCCTCCTACACCTCAAAAATAATAAGAACTCCCCCAAAATAAGGCCAAGCACTTATTTTGGGGGTCAAAAGAAAATAAGACCCTGTTTTATTTTCAGGGAAACATGGTACCAATACTTCTCAGTTTATTTTGAACGGAAAAGAAAAAAAGAACAACAGATGCACTGGATAATGAAATTGCATTTTGGAGATAAGCACAGTGAATTTTTGACTCAGGAACCCATCTGTTTTCTCCACGCTTGCCATCGAGTCTGGTTGCCTTTAGGACCAGAATGAATGACCTGGCATATGCCATGTTCACAATCCACAGATAAAGGGAATAGTGTGGGGAGTGGATAGCACGTTTGAGAACCTCATTAACTGCATTGTGAGGGCTCTTCTAAGTCAGGCCCTTTGCTTAACCACCTGAAAATTACTACGTTGACCTTGGGCCAATCAATTATTACTGGGATCCAAAGTTCCTTAGTTGTAAAACACGATCTGTGACATTAGTAACTTGTGAAAGATAATGCTGGTGCAGTATTTTATTTATTTATCTAGTTGTGGAGTAGATAGCTTATTTCACTAATATTACCAACTGTATCAAAGTCATCTGCTTGCCTGCATATTTAATTCCTGGTTTTCTGCTTGTAGCACCTTTGACTCTTGACTATGTTAACTGGATTTGCTCCAGGGTCTAGAAACTCACACATATATCCTTGTACTTTAATTTGTGAAATGCTATGAGACATGGAACAGGAAGCCAGTCTAATATAACACAAATTAAATTACGTTTACATTAGGTTATACTCACCTGAGTCCTACAAGGTCAGTTGCAGATGGGGAACCGAGGCTAACAGTGATTTCACGTGACCCCTCAACCTAGCCTTTTATATATGCTGCTGACATTATTACAGGAACCATTTATCAGCTTCTGTGTGTGATCCTTGTAAAGCATGAGTTTAATATTCTCTAAGTTTTACTAATACAGCTACTTAGAAGAAAAAGTAGCTGGCACTATCAGTATCTTATGATTTAGTAACTGTGATTGTTTTATATTTTGTATCACACTGAACCTTCCATATTCTAGAGCAGTGGTTCCCAATCTTTTTTTGGCCATGCCCTATCTAAGCATCTCTAAAATCCTGATGCCTCCCCCCCCCCTGGTGACATATAATTCTTATTTTACTCAAAAAGTGAACTCTACTCATGTGGAGGAAGCTTAAAAGACCATTAACTTGGTTTAAACAAGATTCAAATTGCCCCATTAAAAATCAAATTGCCCCCCTGTGGGGCCTGGGCCCCACATTGGGAACCACTGTTTTAGAGTCAACTACATTTAATGGAAAAGTATTTCGTTACTCTGTGTGTGTGTGTGTGTGTGTGTGTGTGTGTGTGTGCGCGCGCGCGTGTGTGTGTGCGTGTATACATACACACAAACATACACACACACACACACACACACACACACACACACACACACACACAGAGAGACGGGAGCCGCCAGCCCTGTGGTTAGAAGAGATTAACTAATCAGTAAATATGACATATGTTATAACTTAAAATAGCATGAATCTCTGGTTAATAAAATATATTGTCATGGATGAAGGCAAATATACATGTTCCAGGATAATGTTGCAGCATCCAAACAGATTGGATCCTGCAAAATATATTTGTGCCAAAATGGCATAAAGCTTATATTGCCAAACTCTGAGGATGCAAAAGGCTCTCTGTGCAGTATTTGCCCACAATAATACAGTTTTGCTTATCTGGGATATTTGAACTTAGATTCCAGGTATTGCTATTAGATACCTCAATTTTATTTTATTTTTATTTTATTTTAAAGAAACTTAAATTTCTATAGGCAAAGCACTGGGCACATGGCAAATAGCTACTCAGTGGAAAAATGGCATTGTTGAAGTGTATCGACCATAAGATGGCAGTAGTGATCCATAAATCAACAGTTATACAAAAGCTCAGCTGAGCTGAACAAAAGACAGGACTCACTCCAGGGTAACTGAAAGCTAATACACTGAAAGGGGGTTCTGACAACCCCATTTCATAAAGAAAAATGGTACTGATACATACCGGAACATAAGAAAAGTTTGCTGGCTAGTTCAAGGACACCATGACTTTTGAAGCAGGCTGAGGAGTGTCAGCTGAGAGGTATCCAGAGAATAACGTTTGCCATAATTAATCTTAGCAAATTGAGATGCTGTGAAAAATCTCTTTCCTTGATGACAGCTTTTATTTACCTGAGATCATCCAAAACATAGGACATTTTGGAGTTCTGTCTCTGGCAAGCAGCTACATTTCTATATTAGCTTCAGCTATCATCCAAGTATTGACCTGCCAGAGGGAGAGTTGCATTTTTAAGATTGTGACAGTCAGACAGGCAGTAGTGATATAAAGCAGCACCAGAGACAGCAAAAGACAACATGACCAAATCAGTATCACCCAAGCTTTAGAGGCGGCAAGGACTGTACTTGACTTTTAATTGCTGTGTTGCTGGGGCCATGCCTCCTCCCTTATCTCATCCATGAGGAAGTATCCCAGGGAAAGATGCAGGCAGAAGCAGGACAAAAATGAAATTGAACTGAATTTAGTAAATCCAGTATTAATATTTATCTGGATTTCCTCTTTGCTCCCTATGCATTTATTTAATGTTAAATTAAAATACAGTTCCATGTATGGGTGTTATGTAAATTTCAATGTATGGGTATACTATACGTACAATGGCAATACAGTAAATATAAATATAAATGTCTGTGTGTGTGGGGGAGAACCACTAGTCTAAGGGCTGACATCATACCAATATCCTTCATTGCCATTCTGTTGCCATTGAATGTTCTCCTCCTATGCACCAAGAAAATGAAAGGAAAAAATCCTTTGATCCTAAAATCAGCACATGCTATCTTAATCACACCTTGACATTCTTTCCACAAGGTTTTCATTCCTACTTCTGTCTCAGGTTTCTTGTTGACATGAGTCATTCCGTTGTTGCTGTTGCAGGTGTTGCTATTATTATTTTTAAATAACTTAGTTTTAAATAACTAAGCTTATTCTTTCTATAGAGAACATGATGAAGAAATAATTCGATGAATTATAATTCAGAAGATATTCAGTTGTTTCCTAGTAATTATTCTCGGAATGTAAATCTTAGAGAGTAAATTGCAGCGTCTTTTCTTTTAATTCATCTAATGGTCTCTAACAAAATAATGAATGGCTGTTTAGATCATTGATTCAATTTATTATTTGCCTGTCTGAAATTGGGGTTCTGGGGGAGGGGGCTGTTTTGCCAAAAAGCAAATCCCTAGAAATCTATCAAAGTGCATTTAATACCTTTCTGCTTTCCCAGCTTTATTTTGGATTTCTAAAAAGGTTTAATAATCACCCAGCTCTGTGCTATCTTTCTCTTTGACATAATAGTTTATTATTCATTCATGATTGCAAGCCATAAAGCCTAGATTCAAGTGGGCAAGACCCCACCTTTCCTGAACTCATATCTTTTTTCAGGGTTTGTCAAGTACTGTAACCTCTTTATTTGGCGATTTCCTGTAACCTTCATATCATCAGAGGTAAACATGGTTGTCCCTTTTAGACAACTATGAAGCAAAATGATGTAGAAATAAAAGAACCATAGAAATACAGCATTTGAAAGGTTGTTTTGGCCACCAAGTCCCAAATAAGAATCCAAATTAAATCAATTCAGGCAAATGGTCCATCCTTTTTTAATTCATTGGTTCCACTTTCAACTTGCTCTTATATTATTATGCTATGTGAATATGCGTTTTAACGTTTAATCAACATCTCCCTTTTTGTACCTTATATCCAATATTTTGTCTCCTGTACTCGGGAAAGTCTTTCTTCTATGTCACATCCTTTCAAGTATTTAAGGAATGTCTTTTGCCCATCAGTTGCCATTTTTCAAAACTTCCAAACTCTTTTCACTTATCTTCATAGTATTCGGTTTCTAGGCTCCTGATCAAACTCACTACCCTTCTTTGAATATGTCCTAAAATAGTATATGTCCATATTCATTTTGTAATCAATAATTATTCCAAGATATTTGGATTTTTTTTTAAAATCCAAACTATGTATTTTGTATAATGTTTCAATTTCTTGTAAAATCAAGAACTCCAGCATTACATAGTCACTGTCCACAATGTTTCTGCCACAGAACTCCTACTTCTTCAAATAAGTCTTTCCTTGTGATGCCTTCCTTCACCCCCAGAAGGTAAGAGTTTTCAGCACATAAGTCAGACATTTTCTGGACTGACCATCCTAGATAGTTTGTGTCCTAATAGATGTCAGGGTAATTAAAATCTGTCACCACTATAATATGGCTCTTTGAAATATTCACAATTAGCCTTTGCTAGGTAACATCCACATCTTCTCCGGGATTAGGCGGGCAACAGTAGACACCAACAATATTTCCTAATGTGAGAACAATCAACCAATGGAATAGCTTGTCTTCAGAAATTCTGGGCGTTGCATCACTGGAAGCTTTCAAAAAGAGACTGGATACCATTTATTTGAAATGGTACAGGGTCTCCTTCTTGAGCAGGGGATTGGACCTCCAAAGTACCCTCCAACTCTACTATTATTATTTTTATAATGTGAACTTTTTTGTGTTCATCTGCTCATTTTTACCCAGTTGTTGTTCTGCAGTAGTGCTTGGTTTCTTCATTTAATTTTTTTTATAAGAATGTTTTTTTAAACATACAAGACACATGTCCTCCTTTTTTATTGCTTCTTTCTCTTTTAACAAATGATATCTTTAATTGTTTATTTGAATTCAGATTGATCCCGCCAGGCCTCCACTGTATCTATTAAACTCACATTTGCTTTTCTGTACTAAGTACTGAAATTCATCTTGTTTATTTTCAAATCTCTGAGCATTACTATATAGACAATGAAAAGTCTTGGACAAATGTATATACTATGAACAAATGGTCTTTTGTTTGTATGTGTGTGGTTGAAGTCCAATTTCAGCAGCAACTATTTTCCAGAGGCGATAAGCCTTTATTTGACATTTCTAAGATTTCCATTTCCTATCCCCCATGATTCAGCTTGCCATGTTCTAGCTAAATATATTTTAGTCTTTATAAAGTGCAACCCACCTTATGTCAGCAGCTTTGGAGATGTATCAAGTGATGGTCCCTGAAAATTAAATCTCTCCTCTTTACACCATTTGCAGAGCTAACGTGACTTACATTTTTTTTTCTTTCCCTTTCTAATGGTCATACACAGACTGGAATGATGGAAGAGTCAACCAGAATCTTGAATTTATTTCTAATATTTTCAAAAGGTGTGTTGATATGTTTGCAGTTGTTCCTGGTTGTTATGACTTGTCTTTATGCGTATCAGGAGGCAGGGCTAATTTCAAGATTTGAAAAGTCTTGGAACTTGTTCTGTAATATCCCTGAACCACACTTCTGGAAAACAGTGCATGGCTGGTGTGTATGCTTGTTTCAGCTACTTGGAGATGTGTGATACCAACTACCAGGGTTCTTTTACTTATCAACTTATAAGGCACTGTTGAATCCTCTCCTTTATGAATGCCCTGTCTTCTCTTCTGTCATGCAGTATCCTTTTTTGAGCCACCTCCACATGACCTGCCTCCAAAGAATTCTGAGGATCCGGTGGCAGGACAAGGTGCCAGACACAGAAGTCATCTCTGGAGCAGGCCTGCCATCAGTTCACACTCTTCGGATGAAAGTCCAGACACGTTGGGCAATGCCAGACCATTGCATCCCCAAACAGCTCCTTTATGGTGAGCTGTCTCAAGGAAAATGATCGCACGGGAGACAAAGTGATACAAAGACACATTGAAAGCCTCCTTCAAGTTCCTGGAAATTGACACCACCTCCTGGGAAACCCTAGCACAAGATTGATCAACATGGCGCATGCTGATCTACCAAGGCTGCCAGACATCTGAGGACAGAAGAACAACCACAGCACAAGAGAAGCGAGCACTCCGCAAAGACAGAGCTGCAAATGCTGCAACAATGGTGCCCACACATGTCTGCCCGACATGTGGCAGAACATTTCATGCCCGTATAGGCCTTATCAGCCACCTGCGGACACATTGTGGACAGCCCACAACCTTTTAGATGTCAAGGCCCTCTTTGAACACAATGAACGAACATCAAACATCCTTTTTTCTTCCCCAAATACCCAAAGCCTATTGTATTTGCAAGGCTCCGAAAGCTTCTTGAGTGCAGCAATATAAGAGGATCTCCTGTATCTCCTGCTTCTGATTGTTATTCTGGTCTGCTGATGGGTTTCCTCTTCTGTTTGACTGCCTCTTAGGGAAAGTTCCTTCCACTGTCAAATTGTTGTAGGTCATCCCTTTATTTAAAAAACAGATAAATCTTCAATTTTTCTCAACAGCTTAAGCATAAGGCACCTGCTGTCCCTATCTTTTCTTTTCTTTTTCTTCATGTATTGCAACAAACGTGCTCTTGTGCAAATATGCCAGTTGTTTTCAGGGAGGAAGACAAATTAGTCGTAAACATTGCAGGTCATAGTTGCAAACTCCATTGCTCTTCACTCTTATTTTTGCAGGACACCAGCAGTAGAGATACTTAGGCTAGGCAAGTATAAACTCTTAGGTAAATCAGTCATAAATATTGTGTGTCACAGTTGCAAACTCCATTCCTCTTCACTCTTATTTCTGCTGGACACCAGCAGTGGAAATACTTTTATTTCTTCTTGTTCCCTGCTCATGGTCTCTTATTTAATATTTTGTATCCAATACTTCTAATAACTGCCTGAGAGCAATTCTTGCTCATTCAATCGGTGAGTTGGCTCCTTGGAATCTGGTTGCTTTATATTTCTCACTTCATTTTTGTTTACTCAGCAAGAAGCAGTCATTACCACACTGTGGAATTGGCAGCTTACAAGATTATAATCATCACCGCAAAAGGCAGCTTTGTGTAAAACAGTTTACATCTTGTGATGATACTTTTGATACTATCAAACTTGGGAAGGACTCTATAGGTCTGTGATGGCGAACCTATGGCACGTTGGCAAGAGGTGGCACACCAAGCCCTCTCTGGGGGCACACGTGCCATCGCCAGCTGCTGGTTTCCAGTGGGCACATACGCCCTTGGCCAGCTGTTCTTCGCGGGTGCCGCAGCACCAGAAAATAGCCTGAAGATGGCCAAAAAAAGTAGTTACTGGCACTCTGAGTATCATATCAAAAAGTCACATTGGTACTTATAAAATCTGTGCCTTGGCAAAATTTCCATCTGTTAATTGTAAAAGACTCTTCTGCTCGGATCTGCACATATACTCCACTGATACATTCTGACATCCTAGGTCAATGTTGGTGAACCTTTTCGGCATCGAGTGACGAAACAGGAGCGCGCGTGCATGTCTGTCAGAAACCAGAAGAGCAGCTGCCCAGTGTGCATGCACATACTGGACGGCTACTCTTCTGGTTTCCAGTGCATGCATGCGCATAAGCCATCTTGTCTTCTGGTTTCTGGCACTCATGCGCAGGCAAAGACCAGCTGGCCAGTGCACATGTGCACAGCAGAAACTGGAAGAGCAGTCACTCATGCACATGCACCCACCGGGAAGATGATCTTCTGGTTTCTGGCATGCACATGCGCAAGGTTGTCTTTGTGTGCGCATGCATGCCAGGAACTGGAAGACCAGGTGGCCGGTGTGCATATGTGCACCAGAAATCGGAAGAGCAGTTGCCCGACAAATGCATGCGCACTGGACGGCTGCTCTTTCGGTTTCCAGTGCTCCTGTGTGCATGAATACCAGCTGACCGGTGTGCCAGAACCTAGAAGATCAACAGTGGCAATGGCTTGCGTGCCCGAAGAGGTGGCTCTGCGTGCCACTTTCGGCACATGTGCCATAGGTTCACCAACACAGTCCTAGGTCAAGGGTGTTAAACTCATGGCCCATGGGTCAAATGCATCATGTGCTGGCCACCCCATGTCCAGTTTAGTGTAGGGGGAAAAAGTTGCGATATGACACATGACGTGTCATTGCGAATTTGACACTTCTGTCCTAGGTTCTTGAGAAAAACTCAATGTGTATGAAGACCAACACCAAAGAACTGGTAGCTGTGACTTCACATTGTTGTGATGATTAATAAAATATTTTATTCATAAAGATTAATAGTAATCATTAATATTAATAGAGATTAATACAAATATATATCCCCTAATGAGGCTCTACCTCGATGTGATGTGGGGCTCCTGTGCTGTCTAAATTGAATCCTTGGGAAGAACTCAACAAATAGATTAAAAATGCCAAAATCAATCTAAAAATCAGTTCCTTGCCAGTTGTGGTATAGCAGTGGTGGGTTCCTACCAGTTTGGCTGAACCGGTAGTGGTATGGTGGCATAGGTTGCTGGAACCAGCAGTGACCAGGCCTGCCACATCCCCAAAGTGGTTCTGTCGTTGCCAGCATGTTTCTGTGCATGCGCAGAACAGTTTTCAGTCAACTGTGCATGTGCAGCAACACATGGCAGATGCACGTGCAAGCAAAGCAAGCAGCGCGCATGCAAAACGCCCTCTCAGTGAACCGGTAGTAAACCGGTTAGAAACCTACCATCGCTGCAGAGTGTACTGGAGTCTAGGAAGAGACCTTGAGGTAGATCACACAAGTGCTACAAAGGCTCTGTGTAAGAAACCCTATGCCACTATGACCTCCAGCCAGGGGGACTAGAGGCTGGAGGTCAGTTGGTCAGTTGGTGATAGAAATCACTGGCAAGGCATGTGCTTATGAAGTCTCCACCAGCTTTGAAGTCAAGCCCTGATAAAAACAGAAAATTGTGAGCAGGATCACAGAATCACACCCACAGTTACTACAACTTTCAGGGCCCCCCATTTGTGTTGGACTCTGCACTTCCAGACTGGAAGACCACAAAGCAACCACCCTGACCACGGATGAAATGCACTGCAACATGTCTTCTTTGAACATGAAGGACTACAGTATATACAATCTGCTTGGAAATAATGATCACCTAATTCCAACTGCATTGTTTTACTGCTTAATTTCAACATTATTAAATAAGGGAGGGAAGGCTTTTCAATATATACATGTTGTTACCCAGCCCACCAACGAACTTGTAATTGAGCAATATATTGTCCTTATAAATGACATTAAGTAAAAAACTAATTTCAGCTAGAGATATGCATAACTGAAACCATTAGGATATTTGGAGCAGGCTAAAAGACAGTGAATTAAAGATTTATAGAGTTTTTAGAAAATATTTCTAAAGTATTTTCATATCTTTTTAATCATCAGTTCAAAACCCAATAAAGTCTCCCTTAACTGCTAGTTAAAATAGCTGTAAGATTTAATGTATTGTTTAATGATACAAAATATGAAAGAACCTACAACTTCATTTCATAATCCACTTGAGAAAATATAGCACTATAGTTGCTGTTTCTTGGTTTATATAAGCACTCTAGTTGCTATTTATTGCTTTGTAGGATATCTATTTACATAACTAACCAGCATTTAATACAACTATGGCATGATTTGATATAGCAGAATATTATAATAGGACAGGGTAAAATGTACTATTTCGCATGGCAGTAACCAATCTGAATCCTAAAGCTTCTGTAATAATTACAGCAAATTCTGTAAATCAGAACAAACAGCTGGTTTGGAATATCCTTGAAGTTAAAGAGTCCGATCATTTTCAACATATACATCTAAAGCTTTCTAAAATGTAAGAAACATTAAGACAAAGAACTAATGTATACCTTACAATGCATATTTATCAACCTTTTATGATACATGAACATGAAAACAGAATCACAGGGCCGGAAGGAACCTAAGGGGGTTTCTAGTCCAACGCCCTGCCTAAGGCAGAAGACTATACAATCCTGGTCAAGTGGTTCTTTAGTCTATTTTTGATGGAATTACCACCATTCCAGGAGTCAAATGATTTCATTGATCAATTGTTCTCACGGTCAAAAAATTTCTCCTTACTTTTAGGTTAGATTCCTCTTTACCAATTTTCCACTGATTATTTCTTGTCCTGGCATCTGGTGCAGACAACCACACTCTCCAAACTATTTGCTTCATCAGAATTCACAATTACATGAAATAAGGACATTTATATCCTTATTGGGCAACATTATCCTGGTACATGTATATTCATTCATTCATAAGGACAATTAATTTCTAGTAGAATAGAGTAGAATACAACAGAACAGAACAGAATTCTTTATTGGCCAAGTGTGATTGGACACACAAGGAATTTGTCTTTGGTGCCTATGCTCTCAGTGTACATAAAAGAAAAGATACATTCATCACAAATCATAAGATACAGCACTTAATGATAGTCATAGGGTACAAATAAGCAATCAAATCATACTAGGAAACAATCAGTATAAATCTTAAGGATACAAGCAACAAAGGTACAGTCATAGAGTCATAAGTGGGGGGAGATGGGTGATAGGAACGATGAGAAGATTAATAATAATAGTAATTCAGACTTAGTAAATAGTTTGACAGTGTTGAGGGAATTATTTGTTTAGCAGAGTGATGGCGTTTGGGAAAAAACTGTTCTTATGTCTAGTTGTTCTGGTGTGCAGTTCTCTATAGCATTGCTTTGAGGGTAGGAGCTGAAACTATTTATGTCCAGGATGCGAAGGGTCTGTAAATATTTTCACAGCCCTCTTTTTGACTCATGCAGTGTACAGGTCCTCAATGGGAGGCAGGTGGGTAGTAATTGTTTTTTATGCAGTTCTGAAGTCTGTGTCTGTCTTGTTGGGTTGCAGAACCAAACCAGATAGTTATAGCGATGCAGGTGACAAACTCAATAATTCCTCTGTAGAACTGTATCAGCAGCTCCTTGGGCAGTTTGAGCTTCCTGAGTTGGCGCAGAAAGAACATTCATTGTAAGTATTTTACTTTATTTTATAAGTAGTAATTTATATATTTATTTTCCCACCTTTATTATTTTTATAAATAACTCAAGGCCAAAATATTCGTTTTTTCCTTCTAATCCCCCATAGCAACCCTGTGAGATAGCTTGGACTAAGAGGGAAAGTGATTGGCCCAATATCACCTACCTGATTTCCAAGCCTGTGATGGAACTAAACTCAATCTGCTGATTTCTAATCTGCTGCCTTAACCACAACAGGTAGTCCTTGAGTTACGACCATAATGGAGTCACATGACTGTGGAGAGGGGAGGCACAACCATCAGAACTTTGAATCTGGGTCATAAGTGCCTCCCTGCCATGACCTTAAAATGGTCATTAAATGAAGCCGTATATAAGTCTAAGTGCTTTTGCTATTAAATGACCGTACATTGAAGATTACCTGTATAGGATTCAGCTACCAGAACTGCAGAATTTGCCTTAAAATGGTAAATAAACATTTAGCAAATTAAGCATTCAAACCTGAATGCAGAATTTCAGACATTTAAAACCACTGATTTCATATAAGTTCAGGCAAGCCTAGTTTTGCTCAGGTCTGGGAAATAAATGATATAAATATTTTAAATCTTAACTTCTGCAATTATCTTTTCCTGGAGATTTTCTCTGGGTGAGGGGGTTTATTATGTTTAGTGCTACTCTGAAGATTATTAAGAAGACTTTGATTGTTCCTATGGAAGATCCATTCAACATTCATTTTTGAAGCAAGAATTATTCTTTTCCATGCACTCTTCTCCATTACCTTGATCAGGTATTTGGAAAGAGGCTGAAGAGTTTGGTATTTAAAATATGTTTCCTTCAGAATCTACCAAAAGCTTGTCTGTAAAAATAGGTACAGGAAGAGTTGACAACACACATGTTTTTCTAAGATAACATATGCCTTGTTTGGGGTGAGAATTGTGAAGTGAAGCTAAATGCCTTCAGTGACCTGTAAGTGTTATCTTATAGTAACACACACCTATGTCTCACAGAAGTTGGAAAATAGCCTCTCACTTCCCAAAATTAAATGCCTTTTATTAATCAACTAAACAAAAGGGGAAAGGGGCTGAATAATCACCTGGCCAGGAAAGAGCAAATCATTCAAGAAATGTTTCACTCAAGGATTACTGAAGAGAATAATGGGGGGCCACAGGTGAATGCAATGAAATGTCAGGTGCGTTTTTCATGCTTTCCCAGCCCAGCCATTCTCGCACATGGTTCATTGTGAAATCATAAAGGAAATGCAAGATTAATGTATTAGAAGGATTCATTTGGATTTCATTTGTCACTTTAAATATTCTTCTAGATACTATCAAATTATGTACACATTCTTTAATTAAATCTATGGATAATCCGCAACTTCTCCCTATTCTGATAGAATTCTTAAAGATGATTTAAATGTTAACAGTGCAAGCCAGAAATGCCAGTCATACAAGTATAATCTCATATCATTACAAATCCTTGATAATATTGACCTAAACATTGATCTTCAGCTGTAGTGAAAGGTATGTTCCCAGATCTCTTATTAAAACACAAATCTAGCCATGAACAAAATCCATTTATTTATCACAAATAATGTATTTCTTCCTGTAATATCTATTCTAAAAGCATAGCCACTCCTTTATACCATTATACTACTCTACATGCAGACTACCCAGAAGTTGCAATTGATACAGCATGGAGCAGTCTCTATTTCAATGGGTAACAGCTTCCAGACTCTCATAAAACTAGTGTTGCAAGTGCTCCATTACTTGCCAATTGGCTTCCAAATACATTTCAAAGTGTTTGTCATCAGCTCTGAAGCACTACATGGCTTGGCATCTAAGTACTGTAGGACAAGATTCACTGAGCAGAGTCAACCTTTTCAGTGGACCCTTCGTACTAGAGATGTTGAAAGCACTCCTGTGAGGCCTAGCTGAAGAACAAATGTAACACAATCCAGGAAAAGTCCAATTCATCACTTGCTTATCTATCTATCTATCTATCTATCTATCTATCTATCTATCTATCTATCTATCTATCTATCTATCTATCTATCTATCTATCGCTGTGTGTGTGTGTGTTTGTGTGTGTTTGTTTGTTCCAGCATAACTCTGGAACGCCTCCAGCAATTTCAACCAAACTTGGTACACAGATGACTGACTCTCTGGAAACAAATACTGTGGGGGCAAGACACCCCTAATATCCCTCGGGATGTGTGTTCCGTTACGTTACAACCCATTGTGCTTTAAAATGGATTCTACTGTACTGCCATAAAATGGCTTCTACTGTACAGTGCAGTGGAGTTGCCATGGTAATGGCTTCACAGTACTCCACAAGGGAGCTCCCTCTGCAAAGGGGGAAAATCCAACATTAGAAATTACGTTTGGTCCAGACATTTCCTCCCTAAAAATAAATACCCGGGCAATGCTGGGTTATCACCTAGTACCATATAAATTGAATCTTGCCAGGCTAAAACTATACTCTCCTAACCTAATGAATATGCCCTGGGAGGTTCTAGGGAATCTAATGTCTTCCCTCTTCCCACAATCCAGCTCCAGACTGTGTTGCCTCTTATCTCACCTCTTGTCCTTAGAATGTGCTCCCTTCCTTTCTGGAAACCTGCTGTGTTATTGAAGTCCATCACATCACCTCCCCCTTTGTAGACACATTCCATTGCATATCCTTCCTTCATCTAATTCAGAATGAGGGAGGAAATAAGCCATATTGGGGGGGGGGGGATATAGTCCATCCTAAGTAGTACATTTTATCCATAGAAATTCAGATGGCATTGCCTTTAGAGGGTAGTAAAAAAAAGTTGTTGCAGAGAACTTGGGAGTTTTCCATCAGGATAGTCTTACTATCAGTTTTAATGTAATTTACACAGTTTCTGAATTTTCTGTAAACCTCTGAGAGTTCACATGAAATCAGAGACATACAAATGTTAAAACAAACAAATAATTCATATGGCAGATTTAAACTAAGCACCTTTGTTTGGCTGGGAATCTTGAGAGCACGTGGTAAGGACATTTACCAAATGGTTACCATGGGAGAATTGTTCAGTCAAAAATAAATAAATAAAAATGACTGCAATGGTAGGCATGACCAGAGAGGAATTTATTCTCTAGGTTGTTCTCTATAATTCAAGCAGTGAGTGCCAAAGGTTCCAACTTCTTATGCAGCATGGTCATTTTCTCCTTCATTCTTATAGACATTTAAGGTAAAGGTAAAGGTTACCCTCACACATATGTGCTAGTCATTACTGTCTCTAGGCTCATCTCCGTTTCAAAGACGAAGAGCCAGTGCAGTCCGAAGATGTCTCTGCAGTCATGTGGCTGTCATGACTAAACGGCGAAGGCGCACAGAACACTGTTACCTTCCCACCAAAGTGGTCCCTATTTTTCTACTTGCATTGTTACCTGTTTTCGAACTGTTAGGTTGGCAGAAGCTGGGACAAGTAAGGGGAGCTCACTCCATTATGTGGTGCCAGGGTTTTGAACTGCCAAACTGCTGACCTTTCTGATCAACAAGCTCAGCATCTTAGCCACTAAGCTATGGATATATATATCAATCAGGCCAATGATAGCATTCAAGATCTGAATTGTCAAAATTACCTACAGTGGATAAATTATAAGCCAGTTTGATCTATACTTCAAAGCATTCCTCAGTTAACCAAGCAAGCCATTACTGGAAAATCTCACATCTTTGATTAAATTGACTGTCAATGTTGGTTGCTTTCTTATCTAACAAGAGCTTTGAAATTGTGAATTAGCCAGCAGAATATTCCATTCAGATTTTTGGCTTTGAAGGCAAAAGTTTGGCTGTTAAATGGAAACAACTGAAGATTTTCAACTCTCCCTTCTCGGCCAAAATATCAGAGGAGGATTTTTGACATAACTCTGAGGCTATAGTATTCTACAACCCTCTTTAAATATTTCACTTGAACTCCAGAGTTCAAGGTTTAATTTCTTTGAATGGATAATAAATGTGGTCCCTATGTGTTTCAAGTGTAGATTTGAGGAATTTAAGCTTACTTGCTTCCCCCTTTTTTTCCTAAATACCCACCTCTGATTTTAAGATGGAATCAATGCGAACTAAGTTAGTTTTAAGGTACAATTGCATGTTGTATTGATTGCATAATTGGAGTTTTTTTTATTCAAAAATTGACAGTGTGAAGAATCAGTGCTGTTGGAGATTTCTACAACTTCATGCTTTCTCCCTTCTTGCAGTCCTAATCTGGATCATTCTCCATTGCCCTTTACTGTTTTGTATTTGGAAGCATAACTAACCAATGAGATGGTCTCCAAATACATTGAGCTATTCATAGCTGGAAATTCTGGGAATTTTAATTCCAACACATGCATAGAATACCATCATGGGGAAGGCTGTTCTAGTATATGGAGAGAAAAAAACTGCAACATGGGAAAGTTTAAGCATTTTCTCTTTCCTTCAGCTCTTAGTTATTTTTTGAATACTTTATTCATGAGATAGTTGCTTTTGAAGGCAAGTAAATGAAATTCAGAATATGGATTTTTGATGTTATGCTACTAGCTTTGTGTAATAATAACATCACCTCCCAAGTTCCAATTCTTATTATTCATTGCGCAGAACAATCTAACATCTGATTTGCTTTCAACATTGCAGCTGTATTTTAATCCAATTGCTTTAGGGAATTTTCTACAAACAAATCCCAAATCTCTGTACCATTTAATAATCCCTTTTCTGATCTGGCAAATATTATTTTTTGCCTTCTATGTGTGCTGATTAGCAACATATCTGAATGTAAATAATGGTTTGTTCTGTTTCTGTCTCTTCATAATTTCTACTGATTCATTTGCAATAATACTAAAGGGCATCATCGTATGCGGCATCACAATTATTTGCAAGTGAATGAATTATGATGTCAGAAACAAACATGATCTCTCAGAGGGAAGTTGTTCAGAAGAAAAATGGGGGGAAGAGCAGAAAATGAATATAAATCTAAAATCTATATATAATCTATAGTCTATAAAACTATAAATGTTATAGTTTCATGTATTTCTCATTTAAATAAAACAGGCTCTGGTTTACAGTTTTTTATAACATAAAAATGAGATTTCAAGACCATCATATATGTCTCTGGTAATGAGATACTAACTTAAATTACGATGTTTCTTAGATTGAAGAACAAAGAAAGAAAAAGTTTGATTCCTAGAGCCTTTTGCTAAGGCAGACTATTGGTTGAAGTAGCCCAATACAGAAGTGATTTTCCCAAATCTTTTAAATAATAGCTGCAAAATAAGTGCTTTATCAATGGGCTATGCCTTTCCTTTCAGTGATGTGGATCATGATCATCAAAGTCACACAGCTTAAACTTTCTCTGTTGGATTCCATCACCTATGTATAGCTTTATCTAACAATGTGAAGGGGGAGAAAATATACAGTGCAATTTATACAAGAATAGTTAACTTCTAAAACTTCAGATAAGTGTCTAAAGCTACACCCCTCCTAGATGAATGAAATATTTTGAGAAATATTTAAAAAGGCAGAATATTATATTTGCCTCAAGGAGAAACATGTTTTTAAAGCCAGAAAGTAGCCCCCAAGTCTTTCTTAATAGCCCCAGCAGGACTAAGATAAAATACCTTCAGCTCCAAGGTGATGGGATGAAGTCATGAATCTCCATGGCATAATAGGATTATCTAGCAGCAGAGCTCACTGCATTCCACAAGCTCCTAAGAACATTGCATAACCCAGCAAACGTCAACCAAACTTGACTCAGACAAACATGACCCCACATGGCCCCATGGGAGTCTGACAACAACATTAGAATACATGTTCTTGCACAGGAACAGGAAGCTCAAGTGCAAAGCCCAAGAGAAGGTATATATATATATTTCCCTCACTCTCAACTCCATGTGGTCAGCTGCCCAGGGCCTCACACCCATGTGGTTCTGCTTCATCATTAAACCATATTTCCAATCAGCCTCCATGTTTCCAGTGTCTTCCTCCTGGCTTGGAACTGAACCAGATGGATATTTCTTCCAACAATTGATAGCATGCTTAACCTTGAAGTAAAAGGGCAAAACTTAATGCTTCTGATACATTCCTGAGATGTTATGAATCTTCCTCTGCTTTCTTTGTTCTTCCTCATTAAGGTAACAAAAGCAAGAATAGATACAGGGAGCACATTTTTTTAAAGCACCAGTGATGCTTAAAGAGTTTCTGCTTCATCATTATTATTTAGACACTGAAAGGTTTCAACTCACATCAGTGTTAGAGACACTAGAATAATGCTAATTATTATGCTAAAACATCACAAAGCCAAGGAAATGTGAATGTATGAATTTGCACCTGGCAATTCAAATAGAAGGAAGGCAGGCATACATATGGAAACATTAGTAATGTAGTTTAAGAGTAGAAAAATGGCTCTCAAGGGATTACAGCATAAACGATAAATGTTGCCATAAAGCAAACATCACATATTGGGGAGAGCGGCAAAATAATTCCTTTCCATGCAGCTACTTTTAAGCGCAACGTACCTACTTAAATTCCAGATCATATTTTGCCCTTCAAAGGGAGATTCCGACTCAGCCCTAGAAATTATCGTGGTGTTTGAAAGTTGAAAATGCATCTGTAGAAGTAGATTTATTTCTTAGTGATTTTTTTTCCTGTTCAAAATAATATTTCTACGCTAACAGTAGAAATGTAACTATGTAAAAATCAAGGAATCTATGAGAAGCCATAATATCCTTTGGCAGTGCAATTTAATTTAAGGTGACCTGAGAAAGGGAACAGAAGTCGGATAACAAGATGTGAAAATGTCAGGCAAGGTATAAAAGGGGCCATTTTATAATAATTACTAGAGTGAAGCATTAGGATGACAACAAAACTAGGATGACAACAAATCTCAAGTTTGAGATTTGAATGATTATTGCTGACATAGAGTTAATTAATCATGACTGATAATTTATATTTTTCTATATAATCCTTTGCAGATATATATTCCATGTTCTAGATCTGTTTGGCAGGGAGTCCCGATATCACTGGTTTACAACATTGAAGAAAGAAACTTTGCTTCAGATATCATTGCTTTGCTTCATCTTTCAATGGATCATTTATTTTTCCCATTATTATATAGCCATCAAATTGACTCAAAGAAAGAACAGCTCTTGGCAGAGAGATGCCTCCTTTTTTATTACCAGAACTGTTAAGGTTTTCTCAGATCGATAGAAGTGTTATATATCTTAATAAATCCCCATAAAGATGATCCCACCGTGCATTTTAGCAAAAAACCTGAACTTGAAAAGGTATTGGGGGCAAATCTAAAACACGAAAATGACATTATTTTCAGTCATGAATTACCTCCCTCTCCCCCAAAAGAAAGCAACTATTTATTTGGATGCAAGTCTTGAATGATTCTTCCTTAATTTGGGAGGCATTTTATTTTCTCTCTTTACCTGTTTCATTTTATCAGTCCATTGAAGTGAAATGATTACTAGTAAGAACATCGGTTTGAAAAAGCAAGTTCTCTCTAGATTCCATGTTTTAAATACCATAGTAGGATTAAATGTATTTGTTGTTAGCCAGATTGTCATAAACTTATCATTGCTACATAGCAGAAGCCAAGATAGTTTAAAAATATTTCAGGCCTTTAAGTTCTTAGACCATGTTAATTCATGACCAATCACATTGCTTTACATTTACAGTATAGATAGTCCTCAACTTACAAACAGTTTGTTTAGTGACCATTTAAAGTTACAATGCCAGTGAAAATAATTGACTTATGACCATTTTTCACACTTACGGGCATTGCGGCATCCCCATGGTCACATGATCACAATTCAGACACTTGGCAACTGACACATTTTTATGACGGTTGCAAATGTCACCTTTTGTAACCTTTTGACAAGCAAAGTCAATGGGGAAGCCAGAATCATTTTACAACTGTGACTAACTGAACAACTGCAGTGATTCACTTAACAATTTTGCCAAGAAAATGGGGCAAAAACACAGTTAACAAATGTCTTATTTAGCAGCAGAAATTTTGGGCTCAATTGTGGTCGTAGGTCGAGGACTACTTATATATGTTTGTGTTCAATGTTTCTGTATGATATTATAATATTGGAGATGCAGTGGGGTCAGTAGAAATGCAACACTGAAGCCCAGAATTACATATTATTCCTCAATTCTTTACCTAGAACAAAGGGTGTCAAACTCGCGGCCCACTGGCCAGATGCATAATGTGCTGGCCCTGCCTCCACCCGGTTTAGCGAAGGGGAAAAAAGACCTGATACATCATGTGACGATGCCGTGACGATGCAAATGTGACCCCTGACCTAGAACTACAGCTTCAGTGAGTTGGAAGGGAATTCTTGGACCATAGTACAATGGCTATACTTATTTATTTATTTATTAGACTTATATACCGCTTCATAGGGCTTTCAGCCCTCTCTAAGCAGTTTACAGATTTTTTTTAGCAAATTGAGTTAGCAACTTGCCCCCACAGTCTGGGTCCTCATTTCACCCACCTCGGAAGGATGGAAGGCTGAGTCGACCTTGAGCCGGTGAGATTTGAACCGCTAAACTGCAGATCAGTCAGCTGAAGTGGTCTGCAGTACTGCACCCTAACCACTGCGCCACCTTGGCTCTTTTTAGTTTTACATTAAGTTTCCCGTATATTCTAAATATACTTAGAACATGTTAGAAGTTGAGACATCGACTCTTTTGATTCAGCTTCATTGCAGAAATCAATTTGAAACCCTCCTGCATTGTGACACTGTAAAAACATTTTTTGTAAGTTTCCATTCACTGTTCAAGTGAAAACTCCAGATGCACCCATAATTCTTTTGCTCCCAGTATCTGCCGTTTGTTTCTTGAGCTGATCCCAGAAAAGCTGGGAACTTTTCTGCTCAGAGTCCTGTATAGATTGAATGTTATTGGAAGTGTCAGCTTTGAGAATACATGGTGCAGTTAATTACTGTATTCATTGACCTTTTGACTTCTTTTAGAAGAATACAGATCAAACCATAAGTTAAATCAGCTTGGATGTTTAAAGGGTCCTTTTATTTCAACACTGCACTGCCAACGTACCGCATGTTGTCTCAGAACCTTTTCCTTTCTCTCTTTCCCTCCCACCACCCCCAAACTCAAGCAACCCTTTTTAGATGAAACTCAAGGATGAAATGGCATGAAAGGGAAATTACTCCTTTCATCCACCAGAGGATGGTCTCTGTAGAACAGACTATTGTCTGAGCACTGTGGTGAAATTCTATATGTAGTTGCCAAAGATTACATTATGCAGGGACTGCAAATTAATGGACTTGGCTTTAAATACTCACTCACTTATCATTCACAGAAAATTACACTCATTCTAAAAGGGAGTGAGGCATGTGAGATATGCTCTTTTTTCCCGTTTGAGAATATCTGACAGCCTTACTGATTTAATGACACCCTGCCTGTCATTTCCTATAACTACTGTCACTGCTGCAGCTGCTGTTTCACCTGTATCTTACATAATGCACTGATCACATTGTTAATTAAACCATATGGATGGATTGGCTTCAGGTGACTCATCACCGTACTGAAAGGTTTATAGCACCTTCAGAGGCTCTCTTGGCTTTTGCTTCTCTAATTTTGTTAGTGCAAAAAGAAAAGAAACCCCAGAGGAATTGAAGTGTGCTTGTGTGTATGGCTTATAAGCATAAGAACCCATGTCAAAGCCTATCTAATCCAGCCTTCTGTTCCTACAGTGGCCAATCAGGGAAAGGCGAAGCTGTCAAACAGAAACACAATGGCATTATCTAATGCAGTGATTATTAAGAGAAATACTAACTCCCCAGTGGCCAACAGATATTTAGATTTTTTTCAAGCAAGACCAAACAAACCTCTCCCTCTCCCTTCTGCACCCCCCCTTTCACACACAGGCACAGAAGCTTAACATGGCTTTCTGAGAGCCGAGGTGGCGTAGTGGGTAGAGTGCAGTACTGCAGGCCACTTCAGCTGACTGCTAGTTCAGCAGTTCAGCGGTTCAAATCTCACCAGCTCAGGGTTGACTCAGCCTTCCATCCTTCTGAGGTGGGTAAAATGAGGACCCAGATTGTGGGGGCGATATGCTGACTCTGTAAACCGCTTAGAGAGGGCTGAAAGCCCTATGAAGCGGTATATAAATCTAACTGCTATTGCTATTGCTATAACTAGAAATGCAATTGCAGGACATTAGCCATTACTAATTCATTCATATGGTAACTATTTTATCCATGGGTATGTCTATCAAGGTTCTTAAAAAGGCCAAAAATGAAGGCAAATCTGGGCTTGAATCTCATTGTATAAAATGTAGCACTCATCTCAATAATCTAAGCTTCAGAGTTCACTGTAATAGCATTGACAAAAAGGCATTAAGAGTTGTTAACCTAATTTGGCCAAGCTTTTTCTCTGGTATTGTACTTTGTACTGCAAACTAGAGCATACGAAACCTTTGCCAGACCAATTTTTGAATACAGCTGGTCGGCCTGGAATCCACACTGCATATCGGACATTAATACAATTGAGCAAGTCCAGAGGTATTTACAAGAAGAGTACTGTACTCATAACAAAATACTTATGTCACGAGGCTCGAAATTTTGGGCTTGGAGAACCTAGAACTATGCAATCTATGATCTGACCTAAGCGTAGTAGACAAAATTGTCCTACCATGACCTATCTGTCAATTACTATTTCAGCTTCAAGCACAATAATACACAGGCAAACAATAGATACAAACTCAAGGTAAACTGCTCCAAACTTGATTGCAGAAAATATGACTTCAGCAACAGAGCGGTCAATGCCTGGAATGCGCTACCCAACCCTGTTGTTACATCCTCAAACCCCCCATAACTTTAACCTTAAACTGTCTACTGTTGACCTCACCCCATTCCTAAGAGGTCTGTAAGGTGCATAATAAGTGCACCAATGTGCCTACAGTCTTTGTCTTACTGTCCCCATTTATTCATACCCATTTCTTGTGTTCATGTCCATGTTTATACTTATACCTGTTATCTTGTACACGTTTGACAAACTAAACAAACAAACAAACAAACAAACAAAACAAAACAAAAATAAATAAATAAATGATCTTTCATCATGGTCCTTTTAGGGAGAACATATAGGATGACATCGTACCTATTCAAAAGTTATTTTATCCCAGCATTCCTATTATGATCCAATCTACAATAAGCAGTTGATTATATGATGACAACACACACAGAAACCAACAGACAGAGGTATACAATACCGGGCATTTAAATTTTTCAAGATACAAGTGAAACCAGATTACATGCCACCATCAATTTGTTCTCCAGGAAGGAATTAAAAATTCATTAGCATGGCACTGATTAATGCTTCCCCCTAGCTATTTAAGATGGCACGATTCTCCTTATGATTCTCTTCAAATTTAGCATCTTATTAAGTGAAGTCTCTGAGAGATATCCTGTCAGCTAAAAATCCTTGATATATCAAGACCTGTAACATCGCAGGAATGACCTGAAAGAACCTTGCAAGCAGAATATTTTCAGTTCATAGTTACTTTGATAGCTACTTTGTCTGAAAAAGTGTTTCACCAAATTTGAAAGAATTATTTTTCAATCTAAACATTTGAAGAGGTGGATTTTTTTTTAAATTTAAGTTCAGGGCTCAGGACTGAGATAATTTTTTAGATTTGTATTTTTCCCATCTCTTTAACTTATTTACAGGTGCTGTACATATAATCTTCCATCCTCTTTTAATTAAAGAAAAAAAATCTTCTCCCATTTGTTTTCACTGTACATTTTGATCTGATGTTGTGTTATATAGTTCAGATCTGAAGCCTCAGTCAAAAATATATTTAAAACATATTGCATTCTTAATTATTTAATCTGTTTCCCTATATTTTGTTTAGTTAGTCTGGAGGGAAAAAAGTGATATCCGTGTAAATTACTCATGAAGTAGAATTCAAAATTATTCAAAATGTTTTCTAAATGGATCACCTGATGCTAAATTTTCAAGCTATTGTATTAGAAAGACAGAGGCTTGTTCAATAGGCAAACCAGAACTGGAAAGTAACTATGAAAGACTGCTCCACATTGCTGACGTGACAAAAGAATTGCAGCTGAAAATACACAAGGATATATTTTTACTTCAGAAGTGACTCTACTGGGAGAGCAGCCAGCTTATGAGCTGCAAGTCACTTGAAACTTTATGATTAGGCCCTCAGAATGCCTTTTAGATCAAAAACAGGAACAAGAAAGTGTACAAAAGGAAAACAAATATCAGCAAGCAGTTATAGCCTTGCATAGAAAACAGACCAGCATTAGTACTCTTAAAACCATAATAGGCTAGATTGCTTCCTTTCTCCATTAGTTGTTGAAATGAACAGACAAATTGGCTTCATGTCTCTTTCACTGTCCGTGTGTTTCTATCAGCCCTTTCCAGTTTTTGTATCTCTCAAGCAAAACAGTGAATCTGGGAAAAGGTGCCATTCCAATTCTTGTACTAGTTAAGCCGTCAGCTATCAATCCTAGAAGCTCTTGATATACAAGAAGTCCTTGACTTACAACTATTTGTTTAGTATCAATGACACTGCAAAAAGTGATTTATGACCGTTTTCCACATTTATGACTGTTGCGGAATACCCACGGGCCATGAGATCAAAATGAAGATGCTTTGCAACTGGCATGTACTAGTGATCATACAGCATCCTGGGGTCATGTGAGATGGGATCATTTGGTCACCTTTTGTGAGCTTCTGACAAGCAAAATCAATGGGGAAGCCAAATTCACTTGCTGATTTAACAACTGCACTGATTCACTTAACAACTGGGGAAAGTTAGGTTGTAAAATGGGGCAAACCTCCCTTATCAACTGTCTTGATTAGCAGAGAAATTTAAGGCTCCACTGAGGTTGTAAGTCGAAGATTACCTGAAATAGACGCCCAGTATTCTGAACTGTATTGGGTGTTTTCATTATTACAAAAGGGTTTCCAGCTGCAGAAGTCAACGCTAGTGGAAGAAGAAGATGGGGTAGAGGAGAACTGGCTGGCAGAACAACACATATCTTCTTTATCCTTGTTTGCCTTTTCCAGGAATAAAAAATGAAGATGACCAGTATTGGTATTTGACAGCTGACTGTGGGAGAAGATCCAATTATGCCTTCAGAATATTACCAAAAGTATCTATGGAAACATTTCTCTGAATTAGCATTGGCAATAGCAATAGTACTTAGACTTATATAACGCTTCACAGTGCTTTTATAGTCCTCTCTAAGTGGTTTACAGAGTCAGCATATTGCCCACAACAATCTGGGTCCTCATTTTACCCACCTCGGAAGGATGGAAGGCTGAGTCTTGTTCAAGGTAGACTCAGTGAACCTGGTGAGATTCAATCTGTCAAATTGCTGGCAGCCGGTGATCAGCAGAAGTATCCTGCAGTCCTGCACTCTAACCACTGTACTGCTGCAGCTCTATTATTAATTAAGCGATGATGTTTAAGATATATATTTGTACAAAAGTAATTATAGTTGAAATACATGGTTCTGTAATAGCAGAAATACCACCTGCTCCATTTAATTTGAGTGACAATATTAGTTAGTCAAATATAAGAAATGTATAAGAAAAATCATTTGGTTCTAAACCAAAAAATTACAGAACAGGGATTCTGAAAAAAACCTGACAAATTAGTTTGATGGGAATCAATAAATAGTTTTTTTATTGTTCTTAGGACCCTGCCTTTCAAATGACACTGTTATCAGAGAAAGTCAGAAAGAATGATTGTAAAATGAAAATTATTGAAGATAAACATTTTGGGGTTGATTCTTAGTTAACCAGACTTTTGGAGAGTAACTGAAAATTTGTGGAAGACACCGCATGATACCCCAGATACTGGGAATATTATTTAATTTATGTATATAAATTTTACATAAATCTATACAAATCTATCCATCATTATGTGACCAATTCTTCTATATACTACTACTAAAACTCTCAGGTCTGTAACTTTTAATTGTGTAACCACGGTGCAACATAAGTAAAATCTTTTCAACCAGGAAACTTAAAATGGGCTAAGTTACAAAATGCCAGGATACATTATTCTCACAAGAATTAAATTTTGGAAAGTTCTTGCTGCTTCAGTTCTGCCATGCTGCCATAGTTACATGATTCTCTTTCACAGTGTTCTCCCCTTCCCCGTTGACTTGTGGGAATATATCAGACAACATTATAAAAAGAGAGTTATGTAACTATGGCGGCATGGCAGTGCGGAAACAACAAGAACTTTCCAAAATTTCATTCCCATGGGAGTAATGGGTCATGGCATTTTGTAACAGCCCATTTGTGGTCTCTTGGTTGAAAAGGTTTTGGTCTATGACAACTTGCTGCTCACCATGGCCCTTTTGCCACGAGACAAGTTGCCGCAGGACAACTTGCCATGGGAGAAGACTTACACTGATATCGAAGAAATAGTGGAATACAATCATTAAAGAAAGGATGCCAAAGGTAGAGCGAAATGAAATGTAAATGACAAAAATTAAAATATTTTTAAAATCATTTTAAATAATTACATTGAATTGTTGAATTGTCCCATGAGTTGGCTATTGGGTTGCTGTCTCAACCCAGCGAGTTGGGCATGTTGAGTTGGCTGCAGCGAGTTGTCACATTCTGGTGGGAAAGCTCGGAAATTTGCAAGGAGAAAGCCAAAGGGTATCACATGACCATGTCTGACATCGAGAGCATGATGGCAGGTTTGGACTTGTATACTCTGTGTAAGGATGGAAATGTATCTGAAAGGATGACCCAAAGGGTATCAGATTGTTCCTACTAAATGCAATTTATTTTTATGTTTCTCCTATCACAGCCCATCTCACTTCCATGCAATTAAGTGGACACAAGCAAACTTTTATGCACAGCATTTTTACTTCTTTCAACAAGTGGTGAAATTAAAATTTTTTTACTAATGGTTCTGTGGGCATGGCTTGGTGGGCATGGCAGGGGAAGGATACTGCAAAATCCCCATTCCCACCTCACTCTGGGGCCAGTCAGAGATGGTATTTACCAGTTCTCTGAACTACTCAAAATTTCCAATACCAGTTTTCCAGAACCTGTCAGAACCTGCTGAATTTCACCCCTGCTTCCAACACTTGTACCTTGTGACTGATCACAAATTATCCACTGCCATTTTACCACATCTTAAAAAGATCCAAAAGAAATATATGTGAGACAGAGGGACAGACAGACAGAATGTTGCATACAGGTAAGTTGAGTTCAGGAGTGGGTTCCTGCCGGTTCTAACCGGTTCGCTAGAATAGGTTCCTCAAATCTAGTGTGCCATTTAGAGCCGGTTCCAGCAGTGGAATAAACCCCTCACTCGCTCACCCCTGGGTCCCGCCCATCCGGTTGCCGCTGGTCCGCTCGCTCACCCCCATCTGCACCACGCCTCTAAGAGCCCTATAGAGAGCCCTTGGCTTTGTATTGCTGCCTGCCAAGGAGGTAAGTAAGCTTTTTGCTGGCGCAGTAGCTTTTGGGTCTAATGGGGCTTCGGTTTCCAGCCTGACAGCCCCCACCTCTTCTGAACGTCTATTGCAGTCGTGAGGAACCGAGGAGAGCACGAAGAAGAGCGCTCTGAGAAGCTGCGAAAGCGGCTGGGAGAGGCGTGCGACTTGGTTTAGCCTCCCTGGATGTCGCAGCAGCAGTCCCAACCACGCCGATCTCGGAATTTTTCATATCGGGGTGTTATGGGTGTCTTATCCCCACAGTATTTGTGTACCGAGTTTGGTTGAAACTGCTTGAGGCTTTCTAGAGTTATGCTGGAACATACACAGGCGCACATGCGCACACGTGCACACACACACACACACATCTGTATCTGTATCTATATCTATATATGGAAAGTGTCAGGAATTGTGGGCAATACCAAAGAACTATAAATTACCAGCATCTGGGCAAGATAATGGTTGTGCCAGAAGAATCAAAATCCTGCTGCTTTGTAAGAGCACGTGAGAGTCAAAAATCAATCAGACTGTTTGCATGTCCCTGCATTTCAGCTTGAAGGCTATACATAACAATCAAAAGGTGTCCCAATCTGACTAGGAAATCTATCACTATTCTGGGAACAACTATAATATCATGGAATACACATACCTTCTTTGACCATTGAGACAATGACAAGAGATAAAACTTATTGAAGCTCTTTCAAAATGTCCACTTTCCCTTAAATTCTCAGAGTAGAGGGATACAGATGTTTATATTATGTGATGCCCTTTGTACAGGAGGCATGACACAATATAACATCTCTGTTCCAATTGCTTTAGAGAAGGTGGACTGTATATCTCATTCGGATTGAAATTCTATATATCTGTCCCTGCAACTGCTGAGCCTCAGGACATGGATCGTTCCCAAAACTAACATGTTGTATATGGTTACCTACAATACAAAGATCTGTGAGTTCAGTTCCGAGTAGATAGCTGGAACTCCATAGAACAACATCTGGCTATTCATGTCTGAAGAGTTCTGATAAGAATGAAGCTGGTTACACAGTGTATCTTGTGGTTAATGTAAGTATACATCTTACTGATAATTATAGTGGATAACCTTATTACTATAGAAAGTTTGAACTAATGCTGTATGCCCTATGCAAATTATTGAATTCAGCTGCTGCCTCCATTGATAGTAGTACATAAGATAATTCCACTAGGCTGCTATAAAATGGTTCAAATCTGCTGTTCCTTTAGAGGTAGTTCTTGGGTTATGACCATTTGTTCAATAACTGTTCAAAGGTACAACAGCATTGAATGAGGGGGATTATGAGGGGAACTCTTGGAACTCTCACTCACATAGTCTGCCTAGAGTGATTGTGATCTGGGTGCTCAAGTGACCCCCTTGTGGTTTTGACATCAGAATGAGCCATGATCACATGAGTGCAATTTCCTTGCTGGCTTCCCACAAAGTCAGTGAGGAAGCTGCTGGGAAATCAGAAGTCACTCCCCCTACAGCCACTTTTTTTGTCACTTGCTTTCCCTCTCACACTACTTACCCGTGATTCCAATCTTTTCTTGCTTAAAGACTGTGCAGACTTGGGATTTCTATCGCTTAGCAATTGGGTTCACATGACATTACACTCTACAATCACATTGCTTAGAAATGGAAATTTCAACTCTCAATTGCCATCATAACCTGAGGACGACCTGCATCATATTTTGCATAATAATATGAATTTATGGAACCTTATCCTCAATTTTGATATATCCTTTCAAATGTGTCAGTTTTCCCCATTGTACACTTCAGCACAATGCCATTTTATTTCTCTTTTGGAGATTTCTGTATGCTGCAGTTGAATGATTATAGGTCTCTTGTGTTTTTTAAAGACTGTCTGGATCACACAGAGCTGGTTGACGGAGAAATTGTGGTACTCCCTGATTTCTCTTCATATCAAATATATAATAAAAAAATATGGGTACAGAATTTAAATCTCTGGAAATCAAAGGCTTTCAGCATCTCAAACATCTAAGAAGCTGTGATAAATAATTAAAGTCTAAAATTTCTGATCCCTAGACTAATCTCACATAAACCCTGATGTTCCAGCAATTTGGGAAAGTATATCTAATTCTTAAATGCAGTGGTTATATCTTTTCTCAACTGGCCTGGATATGGAAAGCAATATTTTCAGTATATATGGGCCCAATTATATATTATATAGGATTTTATTTTCATTGTCCTAAGCTACTGGATGTTTTTTATTATAATTTGTTTGATGTACTCAAATTTACTAGAAAATAATCAATCACTCAATAATTTTGTTTAACAACATGAGTAGTACCAACCAACCAAATTGTACCCCACCATAAAAATATGAAATCTTGCTTATAAAATAAAATATTAGACAGGCTATTTACAGCAGGCAAAGTAATATACATGGAATTGTAAAATTTAATAAACATCAGTGAAGTATTATGGGATCATTAAATGAAGATGATGATCAGTGAAATATATTGCTATCTTCAGTTATACCAAGAATTGTAGAAGAGTATATGTCAAATTAGCTAGCTATATCTATATTTTGAGTGTTATGGTAAATCCAATTTTTACAGAGACAATTCCTATGAAATGAATAGATTTATATATTTCATATAAAACATCGTAGGCTTCATTTAGCTTTTCTGTTCAGCAGTACTGACACTACTACTAACTGATTACCACAAATCCCAAATCTACTGTGGAAATTCTTGTTGTAGGAAAAGTCTGTCTGTTTGACCATGGATTTAGCCCATATAAATCAAAATTGAAAGAATGCAAGCATCTTTCTAATTGCAATAAACATCCTAAGGGATGTCAGACCAAACCCCAGCTCCTTTTATACACACTTTAAAAATAAAATTTACCCATTTTGTACCAATGATAGAAAAAGAAATCAGCATACAGATAACTTGTTCTTTATGCTCTTGCAAGAAATAAACTTTGTAAATTTAAACATATTCGCTCACAACTGCTCCTAGTAGGTCCAAGGAAATGTGCACAAAAATGAAATCAAAAGGAGAAAAAGGAAGAGAAGAATTATGTTATGTTATGTTATATTATGTTATGCTATGTTATGCTATGCTATATACTACACTATATTTTGTACTGTACTATACTATATAGGGACACGGTGGCTCAGTGGCTAAGATACTGAGCTTGCAATCAGAAAGGTCAGCAGTTCAGTGGTTCAAATTCCTAGCGCCGTATAATGGAGTGAGCTCCCGTTACTTGTCCCAGCTTCTGCCAACCTAGTAGTTTGAAAGCATGTAAAAAGGCAAGTAGAAAAATAGGAACCACCTTTGGTGGGAAGGTAACAGCTTTCCATGCACCTTTGGCGTTTAGTCATGCCAGCCACATGACATGGAGATATCTTCAGATAGCATTGGCTTTTCAGCTTTGAAACGGAGATTACTAAACTACTACTATTACTATATATATATATGTGCCACATTGTATGGCTGTAGATTTAAGCTTTTCTCTACAGTTTGAACCTAAAAAAGATCTTATCAGATAAGACCAGATTTTACGGAGAAAAAATATTTTTGTACAATAACCCATTACAGATAAAAAATGGTGCAATCCAACAGTTTTTTTTTTCATTATGAGATATATAAGTACAGTTTTCTTTTCATTATGAGACTTTTTGCTTGATAAGAGTTGACAAAGGAGCACTTACAATGTTATAAATAATGGGCAATTTTCTAAATGTAGCAGCACATCATTTGTAAGAATTTTTTTTATCATTTTGGTATATCAGCTCATTTTCTGAATCTTGCTAATAGTATATATATATAACAAAATCTTGCAAGTCTGAATGCACATCTCCCCACCCCCACCTCATGCTTTACAGCCTAATAAACTAGGAAGGATCCTTTCCGGTGGTGGGTCCCTACCGGTTTGGCTCGGTTCGGCTGAACCGGTAGGAATTTGACAGTGTGGATCACTGGAACAAGCAGGAACCCAGGCCTGCCATGCACCCAAACTGGTTCTCCCAGCGGCGCTGCGGGTGCCACCATCTTGTTTTTGGCTTCTGCATATGCGCAGAAACATTTTTATAATATTGCGCATGCACGCGCAGAGCACATCAAGCATGTGTGGAGGGCGGGTCCCTGAGCAAACCATCAGTAACGGCTGCTGGAACCCACCACTGGTCCCTTCTGAGAAGTTGGCCAAGCCCACATTCCTTCTGTGGGCTCAGCTGCCTTTTATCTGGCTGGAGCAAGAATAGCAAAGTCCCTCACCTCCTGGTTCTTCCACCCTTTGAAGACCACTCTTGCAGTCTCCTAATGAAAAACAACCATAGGGAAGGGAAAGTTGCAACCTCACACCCTCTGTTTCTGCAGAGAAGATTGAAGGAGTGGATTTACACATTGGCTTCTTTTCTTGGTTGTAATTGTCAGCTCTGCCTTTCACATCTTCAGTCTACTATTTTCCCCCAGAAGTCCAAGTTGTTGATCTGCTTTCTTCTGCAGTGTAGTATATTCCTACAAAGTGTTAATCTCAAGTTAAAGACTAAACTCTGCTGCCTTAATTATTAATAAGAACCTTTTCATAGGCTCCCAGGCTGTAACTGACCAGATCTTAAAATGGATGCATGATAAAAAAAAAGAATTGTTTATTACTATTTACTACTACTGTTATTTGCAAATGGTCACTCTCGGAGTCACTTGCTAAATGAGGGCTACCTGAATGAACAAGTGAACTATATGTATGCTATCAGAATAATAAAATGTTTCTTATTTTGGAATGGTATTTTCAGAATAGTATCTAAAACAAATAGCATACTATCGAAGAGATATCTACCTAGCTATTTTAGGCAACAAAATATTGCAGCAGATGGATGTTCATTCTGAATTGCCCCAGAGTTTCCAAACCATCTGCTCATACTTTGAGAAGCTTTTTTTTAATTGTTCAATTGCTTTCACCTCTTTGTGACTCAAGGGACATCATTGCAGCAACTTTGTCAATAACTGCTAGAATTCTTATATAATCATGCATGTTTGTTTATGTGTGTGTGTGTGTTACCAATAATAGCATCTAACTACTGTTGTAGTCTTCTGATGGTTTTGTTTTCAATTGTCTTTGGTTTTTCCAAAGTTCATGGTTTTCTGCAACAATTATTGCCTTTGCTTATCTAAGATTTAGCTTCACTCTTAATGCCTCCAGGGAGCAGTATAGTTCTCAATGATTGGTTCTTCTTGAGGTTCTAAGTATTCTCAACAATCTTCTCCAGCATCACAATTCAAATACATAAATTATTCATTTTTCAGCCTTTCCAATGGTCACAGTTATAAGTTACAACTGGGGAAACCATACCACTATATATATCTTTTTTGTCAATGTGATTCTCTGTACTTCAATATTTTGCTCAGATTTGTCATAGTTCATTTTCCAAGTACCAGACATCTTTATTCCATGGCTATAGTCACTATCTCAGGGATTAAAGTTGTTTACTACTTAGGTTTGTTATCCATATACATACCCTGGGTTAGTATTGTCTGTTGGCATAATCTTATTTGTTTTTAGTACCGATTGGCTTGATTAGATTGGCTTTTGCACTTTCATTTCATCAATGAATAATTCTTTACCTCTTCCATACTTCCAGTGATCAGCATGAGATGTAAATTTGATGCTTCTCCTGGCACTGTCCCTTTCAGTTCCTATTTCTTCTAGTCTAAGTCTAATTATTTTTCATGATATATTCTCCATATAAATTAAATAAATAAGGTGCACTATACAAACTTGATGTCAGGCCTGGAAGCCTTCTTTTACATATGGGCCTTCAGGCCTGCCACATTTTCTACTGGGGGAAAATGGGAGGAGGGATTATATGGAGCATGGGTGATATATAGTCAAAATAACATTCTTTCTCAGAGAGTCAAGGCCATCTTGCCCTGCAATGAGGTGACTGGGAGGTAACTCCTGACTTGGATGATACCTAATTGGATTATGTGATGGACATGTGGGTGCTGGGCAGGGACTTGAACTTTCTTTTGGGTGGGGAAAACCTGGAAGCTTTTAGATTTGGGTTCTCCCAGATGTCCACAATATGAACCCTGATACTTGGTGCACTCTATTTCCTATTCCAAGTCTTCATTTTCTCCACAGTCCATTCTTCTTGGCCATCATACAAAATGTTCAATAACATTTTAAGGGCTAGCTATTAACTGCTATGGTCTGTATAGTCAAAAGCTTTAATATCAGTCATGGGATCCAAAACTTTTTACTACCGCTTCTGTGGGCGTGGCTTGGTGGGCATGGCAGGGGAGGGATACAACAAAATCCACTCCCTCCCCACTCCAGGGGAAGGTTACAACAAAATCCACATTTGCTCCGAATCATCTGGGACTCGGGAGGCAGAGAATAGATGGGGGCAGGGTCAGAGGTGGTATTTACTGGTTCTCCGAACTATTCAAAATTTCCGCTACCAGTTCTCCAGAACTGGTCAGAAGCTGCTGAATACCACCTCTGTTTAGTATCATCAATCAAGGAAATATAAATTTGGAATTCACTTCCCTTTTTTTGTTATCTATGGGATTCTAGCACTGTGATCTCAATTGCTCCTGTGTCTACTGAATGTAGCTCGTATATTTGGCAATTCTTGTTTTATATGTTCTTGAGCTATGGATTGGAAAATTGTACTAGTGTGTGAAATCAGTGCAACTATTTGGTGGTCTGAACATTATTTAGCATTACTTTTTTTTGCTACTGGAATATAAATATAAATTGATCTCTTTCAGTCCCTTGGCCACTGCTGTGCTTTCCAAACCTGCTTATAAAGCAAATAGTACTTTAACTGCATTGTCTAGCAACATTTTCAACGATTCTGCTGATACTTAATCCAGTCCTACAGTATTGTTAGCAATATTTTTCTGAGCTTATTTTCTAGAATGTCTAATTCTAGTTCACCGATAAACTCTTAAACTTTGTATTTGTCATCATTTCAGACTTTAAAAAAAAATTGTTTCATATATTTGTGCAATCCCTTCTTTGTGCTTTCTTTCTACATTATATCTTTGTCTTTTTGTGTGTGTGGTATACAGCCTTTCTTTGCATAGAAAATTCCCCTTATTTCTGTAATTTTCTTAAATAAATCTCCTGTCCTTTTCATTTAGTTACTATTCTTCTTTGCATTGCTTAGTTATACCACCTTTTTGTTCTTTTTTGGAATTCACTGCTTAGTTGGGCAGGTTTTCTTCTCTCTGTTGTTTTTCTTCAATGATTTTGCTTGCACCAGGAGATATTTTTGTTTACTTCATCTTGAATGATGTTACAAATTTCAGTTCAGATCAGTTCATCATACGGTCTATTTGTCAAATCTAGCAGGTTAATCCTATTCTTTATGTTCACCACATAATAATATGGTTGAAATCAGATTTATTGTTTGAATGAGTTTATACAATTTAATTTAAGTTGTGATTTTGAAATGAGGTTGTGATTTGAAGCAGGCCTTGTTTTTGCTACCCAATAGAACTTTATCTTTGCTTTCAAAATATACAGGCAATTTGATCTTGGTATAAAGTGACACCCATGTTTTAGGTTACTGGAAAAAGGATTTGCTATAAATGTTTAATCTTCTTGAAAAAGTTTATTAATCCGTATCCTGCTTTGTTTTGTATGTATATTATATGTTATATGTTGTTATATGTTATATATTATACATTTTACATTCTATATATTATACATTTTACATTCTATATATTATACATTTTAAATTGTTTATATTATATATTACTATGTGTATGTTTATATATAAATGTGTACTATTATGAATAGTCTTAAATATATGCTTATATTTGCATTTCAGATGCTATTTTACTTTCAGCTTTGTCTCACACCTGACCCATCACAAGAAGCTCACCTGACATACCACACCTGAAGCTCTTAAAAACAGAAGAACACTGACATCCCCTAAACGCCACAGGAAGGACTTACTGGAGAAGAGCCTAATGCTGGGAAAGATTGAGGGCAAAAAGAAGAAGAGGATGACAGAGAATGAGGTGGCTGGATGGAGTCACCGAAGCAGTAGGCGTGAGTTTAAATGGACTCCAGAGGATGGTAGAGGACTGGAAGGCCTGGAGGAATGTTGATCATGGGGTCGCGATGGGTCGGACACAACTTCGCAACTAACAACAACAAAACTCCATTAAAGTTGTTATTTAGCCTGGTAACGAAATGTTCGGAAACCAACCCACAAGTTCAGAGAATGAACCTTCACCCTTAACTTCCAGCTTTCTCCTTTCAGTCTCCTAAAATTATTATTAATATTTTTTTAGTGTTTAGCAAAATATCGCAAGTCACTACTTCATTCTTTTGATGATTTTTTTTTGTCTGTGGTAGTGGCATTCTTCTGATCCATTCTAAGTCCATTTGCTGATTTATAGAATGTCAGTGTTATTTTTAACATCTCTACTCTTAAAACATCAAACGTGGTTTGGTTTATGGTTCTGACATTCCACATATCAAAGGAATAATATATCTTTTCAGTATTGAACAGACTATGTACCTATCAGCAGGGACACATCCTTTTGGCTTTAATCCATTCACACCATAAAGATGTGTACTATAATTGTCCTCTGCTTTTTTCCAGTAGCTCATTGGGTGCCTTCTGGTACTGATCTTTCAATATTACACTGACATTGTTGTGGTTGTGAATCTGTTTGGTTTTCATGGCAGGTGATTGGAGTAAGTTGCCATTTCCTTCTCAGGAAGAATAAAACAAGGCTGCCCAAGTATATTTTATGATTGGATATTGTTTTTATCAAGTGCCTATTGGGCAGGGATAGGGAGGGAGATGAAATTTGGGTTTCAACAATTTTTATCTATACTCCCTGGCTGCAGCCATTAGAATAAGTCATATCATGTATCAGAGGTGGGATCTTACTGGTTTAACAACCGGTTTGCTGAATGTGTGCTTAGCACATGCGCTCTTGCTTTGCTCAGGCACGCACCTGATGTGCACTGTTCATATGTGTGCAGTTTACAGAAAACTCACCTTCCGCATTACTGCTAGTGAGGAAAACAGCTGAGGGCACGGCAATCCACTCTGCCGCAAAGATCAGCTGGGCTTTGGAAAAGGAAATATAGGTGAGTATAGCGCAGGGGCAGGCAGACGGGCCCGCTTCAAAGTCAGAGTGAACCAGTTCCCTCCCAGCTGACAGTCGGAGCTACCAGTTCACCCAAACCGTTCTGGATGGGTAGAATCTCATGCCTGTAATGTATGTCTCACAATAAAGTTGTTCTTGTTATTACTACTAACAGTCGCATAATGAGAAAAGATACCCATTTACTCAATGCTTTTAGCAACATAACTGAATAGCATTTACTATGCCTCTTGTAAGTTATAATCTTATGAAAGATCATTATGATATATGTACAAAGTCATTTTTGAAGAGTAGAAATCTGAGAATTAACAGAAAAACCACAACAGTGAAAATTGATGATTATATAGTACTCAAAAAGTATTTGTTTAAGCTGCTGAAAAAAAGTTGAAGTATATAGTACATTACAACCATATTTAAATTAGGAATAATATGGAACTTTTTAAATAATAGAGATAATTTGATATCTAAGTAAAAGTAATGAATAACATATTCTATCTTTGAAAAGCTTTAAAAAAACAACAACTAAAATTCCATTTGATCGGGACTCTGCCCTGCTTGACAGCTATTTATACGGAGCTGTCAAGCAGGGAGGCCAATAGGCGCGAGTCTGACAGCCTGCGCTCAGCCATGCCGCGCCTTAGCCAATTAGGTGCGGCCTGGCTGTTGCTGGATGTCAGTCGTAGCCTCGAGGACTAAACACAATTGATTACAGGTATTATGAAAATTTTTACGGACACAAATTGAACAAATAAAACATATCAATACTCTAATGTTCTTCATTACTTGAAAATACTTAGGGAAATGAAAAGAGGAAATATTCCCCTTTCCACACAAAGAAACCTGTAATAGAGAATGATTTGGCGAGTATGGTCCTCGAAGATTTAAAACATTTTCTTACAACAGTGAATCATTTTGGTCTACAAATATATATATATATATATATATATATATATATATATATATGTATATGTATATGTATATGTATATGTATATGTATATGTATATGTATATGTATATGTATATGTATATGTATATGTATATGTATATGTGTGTGTGTGTGTGTGTGTGTATATATACTGGGGTTCAAACCCCAGTAAGGGTATGGCTAGCTGATGAGAGCTTAATAGCTTGAAATAGATCTATACTAGTCTCTCTTTATTTATTTATCAGCACAAATAAAACACACACACACACACACACACACACACACATATATATATATATATATGTGTGTGTGTTTTTTTATTTGTGCTGATAAATAAATAAAGGGAGACTAGTATAGATCTATTTCAAGCTATTTAGCTCTCATCAGCTAGCCATACCCTTACTGGGATTTGAACCTGGGCTATATTGCACACTAGGCATACTAGGCAGAGATCTTAGCCATTAGGCCACAGGCTCTTATCCATTTATCAGCGAAGCCAGGGTGAAAGGTATCTATTAGATTTTTTACAACCCCTGGTAAGCCCCAATTATGGGAGGAAGCTAACTGCTTCCATCATCTGTCCTTCGGCTCGTCACAAGAGTCCATCACGACAGAAACCCAATATATATATATATATTTTTACTGTTGCCTTTGTTATATTTGTGTTTTTTTATTTGTGCTGATAAATAAATAAATAAATAAATAAAATAAATGTATATATATATATATATATATATATATATATATATATATATATATACATACATACATATATATATATACATACATACATACATATACATACATACATACACATACATACATACACACATACATACACACATACCTATATACCATGACAAAGGGATAGATAGACAACCAGCCTGAAAGTCCATAGTAACCCAAGTCCCACAACACACGTGACCCTTTTTGTCACACATAGTTAGCAGAGATTCTGGCAGGACAAGGTCCTGCTAGCAATAGGACTAGCAATAGCACTTAAGACTTATATACCGCTTCACAGTGCTTTACAGCCCTCTCTAAGTGGTTTACAGAGTCAGCATATTGCCCCCAACAACCTTGGTCCTCATCTTACCAACCTCAGAAGGATGGGTCAACCTTGAGCCTGGTGAGATTTGATCTGCCAAACTGCTGGCAGCTGGTGATCAGCAGAAGTACCCTGCAGTACCGCACTCTAACCAATGCGCCACTGCGGCTCATCCAATCAAGTTAGTTTTATAATTATTACAATCTTATTCACTTTCTGTGGAAAATGCCTTCCATGAGAAAAGCATCAGCAAGGATGGAAAGAGATATAAAAGAAGGGGGGTGGGGAGAGAAAGAGAAGAAGGAGAGAGAGATTACATCCTCCGGGAGCTAAAGGCCACATATATAGCATAGTCTCCTCCATTTTTCTCCCTTTCAATAGCAACCTGTGAGGTAGATTGGGTTGAAAGAACGACCGATCCAAAATTATCCAGTAAGCTTGAGTGAGATTTACTTTAGTCCTTCATAGTCCTTCTTTAACATGTTAACCACTCCAGCATACATTTCTTGTTCACTGGTCGGGGAAGCAGCAATACTGTCGCTTGGACTTTGCAGCTGCTTGGGCAATGCTCTCTGTGCTGCCATGCCTTTCTAGCAGCTTCTGTAATAGAGAAGCTTCTTTTTCTTAGTTCTTGGAGAACTACGTATATGCAAAATAGCTAGCTGATTAGATTTAACCATTCCCACAACTCACTCATAATCTGCACGGCTGAGTCTGTTTTGGACTAGATTTAAGATTAGTTGGCCAATTTAATTAACTCTCTCCTCAGTGTTCTGATAATACCCTAACTTCTCCCTCTATTTAAGTATGTTCTTGGAGCATCAAATTAAATGTGTTTTGGGAACACAGCCAATGTGTTCATTTGGTGGTAAAGTTTCTATTTTGACAAGGGGTTTTTTTAAAAAAAAAAAAGTCTTGTGGATGTAAATTTTAATGGCTAGAAAACCAGGCAATTATTTGGAATATTCAGTGCCATACCCTTGAGAGGAAATTGCTGCTGAATTCCTTACTGGGCTAAACTAGATATTCATGAGATATACAGGTGGTAGCTATACTTCTGATCCCTCTTTTATGCATTATATAAGTACAGGGGAGGGCAGTTTTTACTTTCTCAGGAAGGAAGCTGGTGGGATGAAAGCCTGATCTTGTTCCTCCTCAATAAAATGGGAACCAAAGTGATTCTCCCCCAATGTTTAGACACAGAGGAGCACATTTTCCATCTATAATAGTTACGAAGAGGTTGCAGAAGCTGTGAGTGGGAAGTGTGCCCTGTGGTTTTACAGTGTGCACTGTTAGGTGAAGTATTAAAGCAACATTTTTAAGCTCCTCTAACTCCCTCATAGAGACTTTGATGATAACTATTGTTTTGGCCATTGAATAAGCAGGTGTCTCTGTAATGATAACATTGATATATTTTCAATCCCATGCCAGACTGAACCACATAACTTTAGTTTTAACCTATAAAACAATTGAAGAGAATTCAAGAATCATTGTTCCCTAATAGGGGTAGCAACCGCATATGAAAAAGATGGAGGAGAATCGAAGTAATTCTTTTGGAGAGATTGCATCACTGAATGCTTCCCTATATCTACAATTCACTGCTCAGGGTTTCCGTCCATCCCACCCCCATTTGAAATTAACATAATATTTTCATAGATCTATGCTATTCAATATCTCTCTACATCCAAAAAAAATGTGTTTGGACTTTCTTAAAAGTAGAGTTAATAATCTATCTACTTTGATAGAACTAAATAGGAAAACAAGAACAAGAAACAAGATCAGGAATCCTGATCTTTAAAAAATAATTTACATTAGGTGCTTTAATATATACTGTAGATCACCTAATAAAATAGCTTAGATGCTGATTTTTCTAGATAAATAAGTTCTGAATGTTTCTAGGTGCCAAAGAGCATAATCCAAAATATACTGTATGTGTCATGACTTGTTACCCATTCATGTATTTCTAATTTTTTTTAACACAGCAAAAGGTTCTGCCTACTGCTCCTACCTCCATCCCAATTCATTTAAATGTATTGTGCACATATCCTGTTACAGAATTATGAAATTCAGGAGATTTTTGTGAATTTTAGGCAGTAGCCATCCAAAAGCAGGATAAAAGCCATGCTTTGCTTTTGCTGTTTTTTTTAAATAAAATGTCTTTGGAAGACTGTTAAGTTGTTCAAAATATAATTAAAGGACAGCCAAAAGCTACATTTGTTTGCTGCTGGCATTTTTATTCATTTGTTTAATTGTCTCCAGGTATGGGAGCACACATGAAATAGTTATGTTTTTGGTTTGTTCTTGCTTTTGGAGGTGTTGAATTCATATCTACATTTTCGTTGCTGTTTCCAAACAGAGAGCAATGAAGAACGTTGCTGACTTAATGAAATTAAACATAGGGATTGGATTGTGCAACTTCCCCATTTGAATGATGGGGGTCCACATCACAGAAGAGATTAATGCAATTACCACAAACCAATAAACTTTCACATGGACCAGCTGGATGTCTCATCTGCACTTATCAGGGCCTATGCTGAACTGTTCTCAGTACTGTTGCACCTTTTTCAATCTGTGAAGTCAATAAGGAATGTGTCTGCCTTGGATTTAACATATACCAATGTTTTCTATTATTGGACAGATACATTCTAGGCTCAACAAATCCATTCTTTTTTCTTTCTCATTAAAATAAAAAAGGAACAGTAATCTTAAAATGTATCAATGGGGTCATCCACCCATCTATAGAATCTAATGTTTTGAACTGTCTATAATTTAATTTATTGTATTATTTGGAAACTTCTATCTCACAATTCAGAGCTGCAGTTGAACTGCATCTCATCTTATATTCAGTAAACGATAGAATGTTTTTCATTTAGTTGTCCATGAAATTCTAAATTAAGACAATTCCCAGGTCAAATATAGAGCAGTTAGCATTAACATTTGTATTAGTATTACAATGGTAATGTATCTTGCCTTTGTTAAAGACCTTGGGGATAGCAACTTCTTCTTCTTCCTGATTAATTCTATAAAAAGAACAAAATCCAACTGTTATCTGGGTAACAATTCTAAGATGTTCTTGCTGTACACAATTTCTCCTGTTAGAAACTCTGATGTAGGAGTCATACCTGAATAGATTATTTGTATATCAAGGAAGGGCATATCAGTTGAAGAGGCCTGGGTGCTGAAAATATTTTATAAAGAAGTTGAAGGCTTTGGAAAAAGTAATTCTAAGTAGCACAGCATGTTAAAAATAAAATAAATTAGAGAGATAATATAAAGCCAATGGAGGCGAACACCAATTTCCTGAACTAGCATTTTTCTACGTTGGGTGGATTTTTAGAAAGATAACACGATAGTATGTGGACTTGGTGTGGACCACATATATGGACAAGTAAGGACATTGGTCAGAAACAAGGAAATCTTTGGGTTCCTAAAATGCAAATGCTGCTTTGTGCTGATTGAAGAAGAAAGCAAAGGTTAATAAAGGACCTCACCTTATAAAAGAGCAAGAGAAAATGAAAAATCTGCAACATCCCTCTGGGTAGAAAATCGATCTTGCCAGCTCAGAACTCAATCATGCTCCATCAGTACTTAACCTCTGAGTTTGATTCTTTGCAGTTGAAGATTATGAATCTGATTGGGAAATCAGTTTTTACTAATAAATGCCTTAGTTTTTAATATTTTTTCAATCACTAATCAATAATTATTGAGGGTTACATCAACAGCATCTTAAATGAAACTGACCAGTTTGAATGAAATGGAAAGGAATTTCACACAAATATAGTAGCAAAGGAGTCTCCATTTGGCAATAGTTTGGATGGAATGTGCAGTTCAGAATAAAAGGATTGTCCCATAGTGTACAAAAAGAAGGTATATGTTGCTAAGGTAACAGCTAGTATCTATTTCTGATTCTAAAATGGATGGAAGGCTCATTGCCCCTCCTGCTAGATATTGGGAGACACGGTGCATTACCTGGGAACAAAATATTTTTATGTGTTTCTTTAGCACAGAAAATCAATCTTTTTTTTTTTTCAGGGACAATCTCCAGTAGGCAAACTTGTTGGTTATGTTGCCACCTAGATACCTATTTGGGTCAAATAATTGGAGGGGACAATACACCTTAAAATTAATGAAACAATAGGAAAAATATTGTAAAAGAATAATATGTTAGTGGCAGACCAGGACAGGAAGGAAGATGTTTCTTGGAAGGATAGGATGAAAGATATTTCCAGGAATGGAACTCTCTTTTTCTACAAATATTTCCATGGGCAAAATGTGGTGAAACAATTTTTTCCTGTGTTTTAAAATCTTATGTGAGTGAAAGGATAATAGGTCAACATTTTGCATCCAAGCATCTTTCCTGATGCCCCTGTCATGTCATGTGGGGGAATTCATTGTGGACAGCAATTATGTTTGGAAGATTTAGCGGTAAAAGGAAACCAGGCCACCAAAGAACATGATGGCTGGACATCATCAAAGTTGATACCAGCCAAAGCATAGAACCCAAAGAAATAGCACAAGATCGGAAGATGTGGAGACAGGTGGCCCATAGACTCGCCAAGAATTGGACAAAATTCCAATTTGCTTCTCTTTTAAGTCTTATGGGAGGGGCCAATCATCTGCAAGCCTTACTCCCGAGTTGTCCCTTTTGTTCTTGCCTTCTGGCAGCTCTACACATGTGCACACTGGGAACAGGCTCACACTGTTCTTCTGCCTCGCTGATGTCAGACTCCACAGACAGCACATCACTCATAGATGGTCTTGGTCCCCTTTCTCCCTCTGACGCAGAGCCCTCCTCTGAGCCTTCCCTAGACTCCAGGACTGGTCCATGTTCCTCCCCAACCTCCTCATTCTCTGACTCTGCTGCCAGCTTTGCAGGCCACCGGTGGACCAGAACAAGCGGCTATATGATTAAGAAGCTGAGGTTTAGAGCCATGGCACAAGATCAGAAGTGATATTCAGCCAGTTCTCTCTGGTTCAGGTGAACTGGTAATGGCGGCTGCTAGACTGCCATACACTTGCCCTGATGTAATGCACAATCACTGCACATGCGCAGAAGGCAGTGCATATGTGGAGATGTGACCATGAGCCCACTTTGTGAACCAGTAGGGAAGGTAAGTGAATCCACCACTGGACAAGATCCAGCACGACTCCCCCTGGTGAAGAAATAAACCACCAAGACTGTAATGTTAGAAAATAAAATATCAGCTCCTCTCCTGCTTCTGATAAACTAGTGTGGACCCTGGGGGGGGGGATAAATAAAGAAAAGAAAACCCAATTCTTGAATCTCAGGGATGTTGTAAAAATACTGAGCTTTGAAAATGATTCTGAACTTGTGCAAAAACCCACAGATATTCACAGATATCAGAAAACATTTTAAAGGTAATGCATGAATTATTGGAAGCTTTAGTTCCAGATGTCTGGCTTCCAGATCCATAGTCCTTATTCATTATCTCTGATGTAAAATAGCAGCAAGGATCTTCCAAGCCAGTATATGGCATGCCATTTATGCTACAGGATGTCATTTATTTCCTTTCGAAAGCTTCAAGGCAGCGGGGAACAGAATCCCTAGTTGCTTTCTTACAAAAGCAGAAGTATATCATATTGAAATAAAATGTTCTTCAAAAGGACTGTGGCAACAATGTCTTATATTGACATTTAAGTCATTGGCAAGTTTAGATTCATGATCACAGAAGCATCTTAAGCAAAGACCCAATAGAGAGGAGTGAGAAGCTGTTTGGATATCTCCCTTGGCTGGGAATCCGACTTCCTGTAGCTATGCTCAATGGCCAATGATGATCTCTGTCTGCCTCTGCATATGGAATTTGAGTGGGAAGACTGCCATGTGAACTCATGTGCTGTGCTAAATTACTTGGCATCACCTGCTTAGCAGAGCTAGCCAAGTGACCATAGCTTTAGACAGGCAGCATATATAACACTGCAAATGTTGGCTTCTCCATTGAAAATCTGGCCTTAGTGACAAGGATGAAAAATTAACGTTGCCAGCCTTCCTGACTGCATTTGCACCTGTTGGTATTTAAGTAGTCAAGGACTGCAGACATAGCAATACATGTTCTGTAGGTTACTTCAATGCCAAGGAAGAACACAGCTATTTAAATCCCATTAAAAAATTTATGTGAACACACGTGGGAAGATCCAGGGGGCATCAGCAGAGAAATTCAAGAAAGAAATGCAATTCTTTAGGCTGATTCGTACATTTAGCTCCTAATTACTATACTCAGGAAATCTAGTCCTTCTACCGGTACTGAATTCCAATAACAATAAGCCTCAAATTCCCTGGTTTCATTTCCTGGAAAGAGATTTCTCCACTTATTTACTTTTTATTTCTAGCACATCTAAAATTCTAAATCTGCATTGCATGTGTTTCTTGATTACTTAGGCAGAAGAGCATAGTGACAAGAGGAAAGTCGCATCCATCCTTCTTTTACCTCCATCAGCAACTTTCTGTGGGTAAATGTACATAAAATGCAGCTAAGAGTCTCTTCTCACCATGAGTATATAATTACAGGGCTAGTGTTAAAATTGAGGTCTGCCCTTTGATCTCAAGAAAAGACTGAACATACAGAATAAAACACCATAGTCTTCCAAGGTCCAAATCCAATTTAATAAATTTCTATCAACCCTAGCTAGTAGGCCTAATCCTGAAAGATGCTTGGAGTTGCTATCCAACAACATCTAGATTACTTGTTTTATATATCTTTCATAATATTCTGAAGTTGTTTGGTATTGTTTGCTTTTTGCTTTAAAAGTTGATCAGTGATTTAATACTGATTTATTTCAAACCCTTGCTGGACTCTAATTCAGTGGTGGGTTTGAATTTTCAAAATTCCTGGAGTTTATTTTTTATTGACTTAGCAATAGCAATTAGACTTATATACCGCTTCATAGGGCTTTCAGCCCTCTCTAAGCGGTTTACAGAGTCAGCATATTGCCCCCAACAACAATCCGGGTTCTCATTTTACCCACCTCAGAAGGATGGAAGGCTGAGTCAACCCTGAGCGGTGAGATTTGAACAGCCGAACTGCAGAATTGCAGTCAGCCGAAGTAGCCTGCAGTGCTGCATTTAACCACTGTGCCACCTCGGCTCTCTTTTTAAAAATAATTTTGGATTGAAGAACCACTGAAGTGGGTTTCATCTGTTGTTCCGAAATTTAAGTCCGTATACTTCTCTAACATTACAGCCTCAGCTAGAAGGGAGAGAGACAAATTCCTTTCCTATACGAAGACAGAAGGAGACGGGATGGATTTATTACAGTTATTGGTAACTACTTCTGTTTGTAGTCTGACTCGAAGATAGACTTATTCTGGAGATTGAATTTACTACATTTAATTAAACAACAAATGGTAAGAGATGATATTAAGAAACAAACATGAACTTTTGACTTAAGACAATCTACTTTTGGGATGATCTGGGATAGTTAAGATACCATGGTAAATTTTCTTCAAGTAGATTACAATAACGGTTTGTTGACAGTTTTGACATTTTAATTTTGTTCTGATTTAGTATTATTGTTTTTCCTGTTAACTACTTTGTCACTAACATAACATTTGGAAGACAGGTCAACAAGTTTTAAATTTTTGGGAGGACCTGTTTTGCAAGTGGTGGAAACTGATGTTGTAGTAATATATTAATCAGTATTCAACTAGAGGGATAATATGTGTATAATATGTTGTTGTTTTGATGCACCTTTTTAATAATGTTCTGATTGTTTTGTGTTTTGTGTTTTTTTTTCTTTGATGCCTTCTTGGACTTTTATTTAGTTTTGTATTTTAACTTCGTTCTGAATAAAATAAAATATATAAATGCAAACAACCCCCACCCCCACCTTCAAACCATGCAGTTGAAGACCTACTGACATTTGCTTATTAGTCACATAAAGATTCATTTTGGGAATATGAAACATTCACTGAAATTAGCACATCTCTGTTGTCTCTGCTTTTATTTCCTCCCTCCCTCCCGCCCCTTTTTTGACCCTCATTCTAACTGGGACAATGAAGGGAAATCCAAGCACGCATTAGCTACTGACTTGTTAAAAACTGGCCCAGATACTTCTCAATCAAATGTTAAAAGCTAAAAAATCTTTAAAAGTTGTGACAAAGAAGGCCATTCAGTGAGCTGTGTATACTTACTAATAACACATAGTATGTTTGCCTCTAATTAAATGGAAGACCACAAAGAGAAAGATTGGGCAAGCAACAGTCTGCCTGTCCAATAATTAATCTGAATGTCAGCAGAGAGAAAAGTTACCCAAGAAAGTGCCGGAAATGCTCAATAAACCGATGCAAATTAATTATTAGAAAGCAATACCTAATTATTATCAGTTACAATGGCAGACAATGTCAAAGCAGATAATTTATATCTATCTTGAATTGAAACACCAGCCTGAACAAATAAAGGGGGGATTATAAAGCTAACAAATAAACTACTATAATAAGTATGCAAAGACGCCCAAACTTCCCAATATTATAGATGAGGACAATTTGTTTTGTTTCCACAGGACAAAACTTGTTTGGTTCTTGAATGGTGAATGCAGAAAGACACATGATTAACTTTTTGAAGCAAGCAGGGTGCATAGACACAAATATATCTGCAAATCCACCGTTAAATCAGCCCTGTCCTCTTTTTTAACTTCTTCATAAAAGCAAGGTAAGTTATCCTAGCACGCCACTCCACCCAATGAATTAACATTCATTTTCTGAATATCTTAGACGAAGCCATCAGAAAGAATTTTCGCTCGCATGGCACCAGGGGTTTCCATTGGCTGTCCTGTACAGCAAGTATAAAAAGACATCACTGACTAAAAACTCTGTTCCTATGGCTCAGGAGAGGTGGAGACTGTGAGTCACATATATTTTTGATGTTCCTTTTATACAGAAATTTGAAAAAAAAAACATATTCTTCCAATAATTGCTAGGCATTCTGGCCGTTCTGACACTGCTTATCTCCAGTGGCTGCTTAAGAATGAACAGTCCGTAACTATAGCGCAGGGGGCTAGATTCTATGCAGCATCACTGGAGATTCGTTGGAAACACATGTCTAATCCACCATAGTTATTTTATATAACAAATGTGGCAAACCCTTTGCACTTCTTATTCCTTTCCTTTTTAGTATAAACTGACAATGGGCCACACAGTTTATGGATTGTAATTTTAGTATAGTTAGGTAAAGGTAAAGGTTCCCCTTGCACATATGTGCTACTCATTCCTGACTCTAGAGGGCAGTGCTCATCTCCGTTTCAAAGCCGAAGAGCCAGCACTATCCGAAGATGTCTCTGTGGTCATGTGGCCTGCATGGCTAAATACCGAAGGTACACGGAACACTGTTACCTTCCCACCAAAAGTGGTTCCTATTTGTCTACTTGCATTTTTACATGCTTTCAAACTGCTAGGTTGGCAGAAGCGGGACAAGTAACGGGAGCTCACTCTGTTACGCAGCACTAGGGATTTGAACCGCTCATCTGTCGCCCTTTGATTGACAAGCTCTGCCACTGAGCCACCACATCCCTATTTAGTATAGTTACACCATGTATAATTGAGAGACTGGATTTTATTATAGATTTTAGCTGTTATTTATTATTTTATACTAGAATTTTTAATTATAGATGTACTAAGTGTTTTTATTTGTTCTGGTCTCTGGTCTATGCCTGTAATAAACTGAAAGAAAGAAAAAAATATCCAAACCAGTGTTTCTCAACCTTGACCACTTGAAGATGCTAGCTGGGAAATTCTGGGAGTTGAAATGCACACACCTTCAAGTGGCCAAGGTTGAGAAACACTGATCTAGAATGCCATTCTGATACTGTAAATTCTAATATACACTCCACAACTCTTTGAAATTAAAGTGGCCCTCTGGGAAAGCTGAAGGAAGGGTACTCTGTTGTAAGACAGAAATGTTCCACTTTACTTAGGGCCCTTTTATTTTTGTGTATCACACCTGGCCTCACCTGTTATGAGGTTATGATTCCAAACAGCTTCTCAAGTAGTTTTCCTTTACCTGTTAACACAGAATAGTTTTTCTCACTTCCTACTTAAGATGCCCAGAGATTAATTTTGTATTTCATGCAAACACAGCAGGGAGCATGATCCCTAGCTTATCCGTGACTTTAGCTAATCCCGATAAAGATAAAAAGGAAATGATTAGTTAGGAAGGATATAAATTACAGTGAAAAGTCACAAAGTGATCTTGGGAAAAGACAATTGCCATCAAACCATTTTAGGACTGTTGCCGAGAAAACTGCCCCAACCAGAAGCTGAACTTGGCCTGAATGCTTTGCATTAGCATTCATAATATACTTCTGTATTGTGTATTTGTGTATTTATACAGTATACAAATGCATCTGGGTACAAAGAATCAACATTAGCATTTCTATTTCCAGTCTTTTGTGGATAAACATGAAATGCTTTTTGTTATCCGAATGAATTGAGAATACTTTGGTACTTGAGCAAGAGGAGAACACAAAGGAAGTCTGAGTTCCAGAAACAAATGTTTCAAGACTTAACATTTCCAAAATGAATCTAGACAAGATCAAATACAAGTTTTGAGAGAAAAAGTGAGCATTTGATGCCTTGATGTGAAGGAATATCGCAGAGCATCTAACGTGTTTCTTGAAACACATTACACATCATTTATGCAAGAGGAAATACACTGGTGCTAGAGATGTGCCTGGATGGGAAAGTGCTCAATGTAATGACAGTGTTTTCTTAGTCTTTAATAGATAGGAGAGTTCTTTCTTCTTTTGTTGCCTAAACAAAGAGCTTTTTTTTGCTTTTTAACAAATAAAGAATCTTTTTTTTTCTGCAGCAGAAGAATGATTATGATGTGGATATTGCAGATTTGTGGATATTGCAGATTTTGAGTAAACTATTGATGCACTGACCTTTAAATGTTGTTCTCCAAATAAATGCTATTTAGAAAGTTTGAAGGACTACAAAATGAAAGGAGAATATTGTCTTTGAGCAAAGAAAAACGCTAATATTCTCACTCTTGCCATTTGCATCACTGTGGGACAACCGTGTCAATCTGGAAAGCTAAAATGGGGACAGCTAGGACTCTTTCCTACCACATGTCTGTACTAGCAGCCATTGATGTTACTCACATGGGACTTCATCAGTGCTATTTATCCTGCATGGAGTTAGATCCTGGGTATGACAGCTGTCCCTTATCTCTGAACTAAAATGAAAATTGATTGCAGGAAAAGCTTAGATGCCACTAGTAACTAAGATCCAGGCAAACAAGAGATAAAGATAAAGAACAAAAGGATAAAGAATATTTGATGATACATGGTAGAATGTAGCTCTTTCACCATGTTGGAAGCAAAGGGAGATATTAGTATAACATCCTATTCCAGGAGCATTGTGTAACAAATTACACAATTAAATCCTATTCAATCTGTCACAATCCTCATTTATTTTGGGAACCTCTCAATTGAGGATAGTGCATGTTCAAGAGTGATATTCAAATAGTATTTCCGTCTGCCCTCAGACTTTTTCTCAACCATGGTAGTGTGTCAAAATTGTTACGTTTGGTCATAATTTGACCAGAAGCAATCAATAAATGATAAACCAAGAGTTTCCTTGAAATCTACAGTTGCTTGTGAAGTGCTGCTCGATTGCCATGGAGAATTGAGAAGTCTTTATCCCAAAGATGCTTTTTTCAAGAGGCAACTGGATCTCCTGGTTTTTCGTTGAAGATGTTTCGCTTTCTCAGAGCTGAAGAACTTTCTTGGATGAGAAGTGAAATGTCTTCAAAGAAAGTCTAGTTGCCTCTTGAAAAAAAGCACCTTTGGGACAACCATGACCTGGATGACTGAGAATCTCCATAGACATTGAGAAGCCTTAAGTTCTGCAGGGTTAGAACCTGAATGAAAATACTGGTGGAAAAAATATGAAATAACTATGCATATGAATACAAATTGCAGTTCAGCTTCCCTACTGGCAATATAATGAATTATTTCATTTTTTTTTACTTAACGACCCTTATTAGAATTTGCTGCAAGGTGTAAAAAAGATGAAGAGGAATAACTTTTTATTAATGCTAATTAACTCAGGAAAGGGAAGAGGGAAGCTTGGTTTCCATTGCAATTTTCCCCTCTTTTCTGAGACTGTCACACTGTGAGATGAATTGTTCTTTTCCAATCATGTATGGAGAATAGTTAAGGCCAAAGTAGCCAAGATACTGAAAAATTTGAAGTTTCAACTCTTTCACTGCCCTTCACTGACAGAACACTTTTAAACCAAAGATTGTGAGAGGGATTTATTATTGCTTTTCCCAGTGTTACATTGTGATAAAAAGGAAAGGGAACAGGGGTGTCTCAATCGGCCTTCCAAAGGCTGGAATTTAACTGAATATTTTAAAATACAACAAAACAAAAATCTCCAGACAATTTTAACCCATTGACATTTCTTCCTTTAATAAACAGTATGCTTTTTGCTTTTATTTTGTACAATTGCTATGATGATTTGCAAGGTGACTGTACAAGAATAGCAAACAAAATGCACTAGAGATTAAATTGATAACCTCTCTGAATGGGATGGACGGTTATTGTGAGATGTGAGAATTACAGCATGACTTGTCCTACTTTTTAAATTCTCATGTTTTTCTTGGATGACCGCCTTCAGGACAAAGAGGGAACCTAGTATATTCTACTTTGATCAAAAGACTAATCTGAATTTGAGAGTCTAAATGTTATTGGGGCCATAGTGACACTCAGCTTCAAACACTTTTTGAAAAGGTTTATACCTTTGAAAAGTGTTTGAAAAGTTATACCTTGTACAAATGATGATGGAAAACTTGAAATTTCCCTCTTGGGTACATAATATAGATTTCCCAGCCAGAAATCTATTTCCAAGCCTGATTTTAAATGCTAATTCTTATCTATAAAACACTGTGCACCTTTTACAATTTTCTATTTTGCCTTACCGTTATGGGCGTATTTTTTTGGGGGGGGGAGGTTGCTGTTATTTTTAATCTTGCTTTGTTTATCATTGTGCAAGCCTAGTGATAGTGGGGCAATGAATAGATATGCTCAATCAATCGGCATTCAATTCCATACATAAAACACAAGTATACATTTCTGATAAGTTATAAAAATTCACATGAAAACTATTCCTTTGAAGATTTTGCAGGGGTTGTAAGGCTGAACAAGTTTGTTAAATAAAAGGCAGGATATAAATTTCATAAATAAGCATTTGATATAAGAGAAAGTAGAATGCACTGAATGTTTATACCAAGCATTCTTCTTTTCTAATTATTTTACATTGTTTTGATGCCATGGCCTTCCAGCAACTGACCCTAAATGAACATCAGGCAGAAAATCCAATAGGATGCACTGATGACATTTTTTTTAATAGTTCAGGCTTTTTTTAGGAGAAGAAAGAGATTAGTGACAGAGAAAGAATCTTCTTTAACAGGTCTAGCAGTTTAGTCTAACTTCCTAAAATAAATCTGCAATTGCAATTTACATCTAGAAAGTACTGGAATCAAGACTATTTCAACATTAATTATAGTTTTTCACATTTTCTCAGTAAGACACACAGGCCACAAACACCTTTAGAAGTAATTTAAAATCTCAGAACATTTTTAAAGTCCTGCACTGCCATTCATTTCACTGCCTGCCTAAGTATAACATTTCCCATTTTTTCTTGTTTACACACACACACACACACACACACACAGACAGACAAACATATGTTGCTTTTTAAATACAGTTCATGAATAAGACAAATATACATTGCTAGCATTTCCCATGCTTCCAAAATGCATCTGTCCTGAATTATACAGTATAATGTATTATAAAAAAAGCTTGAGGGATAGATGTGCAAGAACTGTAGTGGCATAGTGGTTAGAATGCAGCATTGCAGGCTAACTCTGCCCACAGCCAGGAGTTCGATCTTGACTGGTTGGAGATTGACTCAGCCTTCCAGCCTTCAGATTGTTGGGGACAATATGCTGACTTTGTTTACTGAGTACTGTAAAGCACTATGAAGCAATATATAAGTCTAAGTTCAATTGCTATTGCAAGTATTGGTGAATTGTTACAGCACAAAAACAAAGACATTAAAAATCCTTCAAACTTTCTTATTTGACAGAACAGCTAATATTCTTAATGTTGGCATAACAGCGATTCTGGACTTGGGTCCCTATTCCTAACTATCCCAGCACAATACTATGAAAATCTGAAGAAAATCTTCTCAAAAGGGAACCATTGATTAACTCTTCAAGGCAGCGATAGACTGCTGTTTCTAAAGTGGAATGCCTTGCTTTGGCAAGATATCTTCTTATCCAGAAATACACTATGCCTAACACAGGGATATGTTGAAATTGATTCTAATTGCAAATCCACAGTCCCAATATTGGGTGATCAAGGGAATACTTATCTTGTCTCACCACTGGGATTATACTGTACATTCTCCTAATCCTCTTTCTCTCCTTCCCCCAATTCTAAACTAATGAAACTTTTAGCAATGCCAGTTTTCCAGCCTATCAACACATATCACCTCAATGTTTGATATGGAATGTGATTGTCATATCTCTTCTTTCCTCAAAGTGCCTTCAGAGAGATGCTGAGAGATGAAAATCTGTAACAGCACTCTCTCTTAGCATATTGCACTGCAACTAAGAGACCATTTCCTTGACCTTCATGAATGCCATCCAGATCAATCATCTTTTCTTTTACTGTTTCTATGATAAACCAAGTAGACTTGCCATTGAGGTATAAGACTAGATGCCTTTGTATTTGGGATGCTAGGGAGATTTTTTTTTGTTTTATTTTATGTTTTCAATTTTCAAGTGAGTCGTGAAAAAGTTCAGAAATATCTTTCCTTGGGATTAAGTAATGGGAGATCACTATCACAAATATTAATCACAGCCTTTATTCATGGGCTAAAAAAGAATGTTATGGAAAATTGTTTTACCCTTATCTCTGCAATGAAAGAAAGCTACAGTATATTTCATAACCAGAATTTATCTGCATTGTGGAATTGATAAAGGATCTTGTCACATCCAGGGCCTGGGCTGAAATCTCCTTTAGTTAAATACTGACATACAACTTCAAAGCCATTTATATGAAACAAGTTTGTTTTGCTTTTATTACTAAAGGTCAAGTGTTAATGCAAGATATTGCAACTTTATCCAAACCAGACGAAGGAGCTCATGATGACAGGGGAGATGTGACTAACTATTGAAGATGGCCAGCAAGTCTAGGAAAATATTCTTATCAGGATAAACACCTCTGCTTTAGACTGCCCCAACCATTGAGCATAGACTATGTTTCACAGTACATTGGGTTTTATCCAAATATCCTATGGTGGAAGTTCAACTTACAAAGTTTTTGATTAAATAGGCACCCTTAGTAATGGAAGCAGAGCAGGAAAAGCAATTGTGGGTGATTCTATGTCCCATTTACCATTCTTTTTTCATCCAGAAATATGTTCACAAATCTCATGCAGCACTTTTTTTTTTAAAAATCTGTGGGCAAAGTTTTCTCACCTAGAACTCTGATAGAGTCTTAAAGAACTATCGCATGTATGAAAAACAATTATCACTGCATTTTGAAAAAAGAGTCTATGAGGAGTTCCCACTGAGACCACCCACATTTCTTGTTGTTTGAAGTTAATTACTAGCCTAATCTCTGACAAACAATAAAGCAATTTCACTTCAATAGAAGGCAATTTAATAGGCTAATTCATCTCACTCTGACTAATGAAAAAGGAATCTGGTTATGATCTGAAAATCAGGCTATGAAAAGCTGTGCTTTCATTTGAAAATGGGTGGGTGGGTGGCAGAAGACCATAATTTCTTAGAGCAAAGAGATTGCTTGTTTGAGGTGTTCCCTCCAAAGTAACATGGAAACGTAGTTATGTCTCTTGTTCCTAAAAGCAAATTAACTTAATAGTAAATGAGAAACAACAAATGCCTAATTTCATTCTCAGACTTGAGCTCCAAGGATATCTTTTGACAGGGAAGCATCACACATGGTTTACTGAATAAACTACAACTGGCTTGGTTTACACAACACTTGTCGCTATAATCATGGTTTCTAAAGTATAGAAGATGGGTTCACAAAATCCATTTAAGTTAAAACCGTGCAATGCAGCCTGGTGTGGTGCGCGAAGCCAGTCCATACACGGAATAATATATATGGGAAGATGATGTTGGAGATATGAATTATGCATCAGCAATTAAAGAAAGCAACAAGTTAAGGTTTATCATTTAGCAAGGGAATATGGGGTTTCCCCCCATAAATCTTTTATTTAAAGGAGAACTATCACTCATATATTCACTGAGCTCTTGTGAATACACATATGGAGAAATGTACTGCAGAGAGTTTTAAATACTATTTTCTGCAATCAGAGAATACCTCCAGGGATGTTTGCATGGCTACAGCATTGCATGAGATAGTTTAAGTGTATTCAAGTGGCTTTATGATTTTAATTTTCATGTTCTCTGTCCTGCTAAGGTTGATTTGATAACTATTCCCCGAAAACTTATTACCACAGTTTTTAAAGCTTGGAATAAGTTTACAGGTTGTTAGTAATCTCCCATACCATACCATACCATACTATACTTTTCTCTATTACGAAGCTGATTATGTTGCACAAAATAATGCAGTGATGGGATTCAAAAATCTTTACTAATGGGTTTGGGGGCATGGCTTGGTGGGGCTGGCAGAGGAAGGATACTGTAAAATCTCCATGCCCTCTCCACTCCAGAGTAAGGTTACTTCAAAATCCCCATCCCCTCCTGATCAGCTGGGACTCGGGAGGCAGAGAATTGATGGGGGCAGGGCCAGTCAGAGGTGGTATTTACCGGTTCTCCGAACTACTTAAAATTTCCGCTACCAGTTCTCCAGAACTGGTCAGAACCTGCTGAATACCACTTCTGAAACAATGAGAAAAATAGTTCAGTTTTCCCATTCTTAACAGTAAAAAAGATGGAACAGCATAAACATGAAGGAAGAGAAACAAAAAGTTTGCATTTTCATTCAAGATCCAATGGTGACTGTGATTGTCATAATCGGCATCCAAATCTCCTTCTTGCTCCTCATGAGACCATAAAACATAAGGAATAAATCTCTTAGCAATAAGGACTCACTGTTAGTTCTGGGTCCTTGTTGAGCTGATAGACCACTCCAGTAACTGACTCTGAGATGTGTACAGTATCTTAAATGCACAATTTGAGTTAGAACAAATAAAATAGACATCGGTATAATACTGTCAATTACAAACAAGTAAAATATAAAAAAAATAGCATACATAGCAATAGCAATAGCAGTTGGACTTATATACCGCTTCATAGGGCTTTCAGCCCTCTCTAAGCGGTTTACACAGTCAGCATATTGCCCCCAACAACAATCCGGGTCCTCATTTTACCCACCTCGGAAGGATGGAAGGCTGAGTCAACCCTGAGCCGGTGAGATTTGAACAGCCGAACTGCAGAACTGCAGTCAGCTGAAGTAGCCTGCAGTGCTGCATTTAACCACTGCGCCACCTCGGCTCTTTACATCACACTCTTGCAGTTATAGTTGTAATACAACTTTCCAGTTTACCAGAATATGCTGCCAACTTAAACACCATACAGGTAGTCCTTGACTTACAACTACAACTGAGCCCAACATTTCTGTTGTTATGGGAGACATTTAGGTGAGTTTTGCTCTGTTTTACAACCTTCTTGCCATAGTTATTTAGTGAAAATTTAGTGCAGTTGATAAGTTAGTAACGCAGTTGTTAAGTGAATCTGGCTTCCCTATTTATTTTGCTTGTCAAAAGGTTGCAAAAGAGGATCAGATGACCCTAGGACAGTAATGGTCATAAGTATGAACCAAGCATCTGAATTTTGATCACATGAACATGGGGATGCTACAAAGGTCGTAAGTGTGAAACATAGTCATAAGTCACTTTTTTCAGTGCCACTGTAAGTTTGAATGATCACATAATGAACTATTGTAAGTTGAGGACTACCTGTATTTCACTTTTTGTCTTCATAGCAGATGACTTGAGCTCTTTCAGTTAAGTAGCCTTCTTTCAGTTAGCATGTGAGATGCATGGACCCATTCTTCCAAATACTATATTTCCTGAAAACTCCTAACTTGTCTTCCTAACTATTTTCTCCTTCCAATTAGAGAAACAAATAGAAGATCAGCTGTTCAGGACATGGATACTATTCAATAGAGAAGTCTTAGTTAAAGACGTGGAAACAGCAGAAACAAAGTCACTATATAATGGTGGGGTTTTTGAATCACCCCCCCCCCAAAAAAAAGTTAAAGATGAGGGTAGTTGGGCTTATATATTTGATTTCAAGAAACTGGTTCTCCTAAATAGAGAACAATGACAACTTGAATTCTGTGTTAAGCAATGCTAAGGAGATATTACAAGGACACTTGCAAAACTGGGGATGGAGGCGCATGGAAAAGAGCTGAACAAACCACTGTTGCTCCACAAAAAAACTTCACTTAAAACTGTAGTGAAGATTTGAAAAGAAACAAAGAGAAGACATTCAGGAGATAAAAAAAGAAGGTAGCTACTAAGAAAGTGTATGCACAGGAAACCCATATTGTTAATACTGTGTCAGACAGGTTAAAATGTGGATTAAGCTGAGCTCAATAAAGAAGCAAAGAATAATATTCATTTTTCACTCCCCCCCCCCCCCCGCAAGAGCCTAGATTGTGCTACATTGAACTGCTTGGTAATTAAGAACAACTCCAATCCTCATGTGTTTATGTTTTGAGTAATCGGTATTAATTTCTCACATGGAACATTATAATTAGTACAGCAATGCACACAGATTGACTATTAACCTTTTGGGTTTTTTTAACCACACTTTCAGATTTGAATAAGAGTTATTTCAAAACATGAATCCATCCTCTCACCTCTGATCAATTCTCTTATACTCAAGCTGAGATATTTTTTATAGCCAGAATGAAAAGGGGGAGGGGGAAGAAAAGAAGAGGAAATATTCATCAGACTGTTGTGTTTAGTGTCCACAAGTCAGGAGATAATAAATGAACTGTATAAAAAAAAAAACAAGCTGTCAGGCTGTGATATGGACAGCCTAAAAGGAATGAAAACTGTTATGAGATACTTTTTAAAGTACATCGCTTTTCTTTTCATATTACCCCAAATGATTTAGCCTATGTTTTTTTTAAACATACAAATGGTTTCCTAAAAGTTGCACTCTCACAAGAGATCAGAGGAATGTGGTCAAGAAAGTGGGTCTTCTCTGTGGCAGCCTCCATGGAGGAGTCGCTAATATTTGGAAGGAGAGGCATAAAAGTCAAAAAGTCTTAGGAGAGAACAGTAGGCAGGAATAAATAGAATAAAATCTAAAAAGAATAAATGTGAAGTTACACATAAAAAACAAAAAAAATGTACGAAATGGGGGTAAATCTGGCTCAAGAGCAGCACACATGAGAAGCTCAACATGCCGTATCAGTGTAATGCAACTGCAAAAGCCAGTAACATCTTGAGGAACAACAAGAGGAGTGTAGAGTCCAGATCACAGGAAGTAATTGTTCCACACTACTCAACCTTAGCTAGTCCTCACTTGGGGTATTGCATTCAGTTCTGCACACTCCCATTTTAAAAAGACATGGATAAATTAGAACAAGTCTAGAGAAGATGGCAAAAAGATGGAAATCCTGTAAGGAACAGTTAAAAGATCTAGGTATGTTTAGTTTGTAGAAAAGAAGGCTGAGATAGGACATAAGAGCCACATTCAAATGTACAAAGGGCAGTCACATTGTAGGGGGTTTGGACTTATTCTCACTTGCTCCAAAGACTAGAACTGTTGAGAAGAAACTTCAAGAATACAGATAGAGAGTAGATATTAGGAAGAACTATATTACTGTTATCCTTCTCATCTTTCCTATTTCCTACTCCTATTGATGTTTTATGACTATTAGTTTATTGGTTGTATCTTACAATTTATAATTGCATCTTATGATTTATGATTTATCACCTTATTGCTTTTATGTGCACTGAGAGCTTATGCACCAGAGACAAATTCCTTGTGTGTCCAATCACATTTGGACAATAAAGAATATTCTGTTTTGTTGTTCTGTTCTGTTCTGTTCCATTCCATTCCATTCCATTTTTGATAGTAAGAACTATCAATCAGTAGAATAGGTTACTGCATGGAGTGGTTTCTTCCCCTTCACTACAAACTTTTAAACATAGCTGGATTGTCACCTATCAAGCATGGGGCTGTGAATCCTGCACTATGCACATGGCTAAACTTGATTTCTTAGATCCATTCCAATAGATTCTGTGACCTTTAGTTATATTGACTCTATGACTTTTAGCTACATTGTCAGTTTTATGACTAGTTAGCTGCCCTTCACAATACTGTAGCCAGCCTGCCAGTCTAAATGCCAAACAACATCTGAGTTTGAATACATATCTTGTCTCAGTTATGGAAAGTTTTTTGTTTTTTTTAAGGAAAACAGTGTTTTTCCTCAGCCAATAGGAAAATTGATTCTCTTTGGCCTACTTCTAGTAAACAAAATGAAAAGTAATGTTAAAAGTAGTCCCTATAGCGAACATTTCAAACTGAAACTGGGGATCACAAAAATAAGTGAGACAAAGAATATCCTGTTTATTGAGAAATGGCATGTTGAAGACAGTTGACATGTACTTTTCCTTGCGTTTTTGTATGGAAGAACATTTAGTGCGTACAACTGATATTATTGGTTGTATTCATACAACATGTTAAACCTAAAAATACCACGCTACAAACTATAAACTTCACATGCTGTTTTACAACAGAGAAAAATGGACCTCACAATGGTGTAAGAAATATCTGAACGAAATTCCTTTGTCCTCTCATTTGTAATATGGTAGGGATTTTTCTAGAAAACTGATAACTTCAGAAAGTTAGGAGGAAAGTTAGGAAAGTAAACAGGCCATTGTTTACAAAGTTAAAAAAGTTGTAAAGAGCTAGTATTTTTTTAAACTAGCAAAAAAGGAAATGTAAAAGAGAATGAACTTAATATGTCTGAGGTAGCTCCTGCAGTTACATTCAATGCTGGTTACATGCAAGTAGGATTTAGAAGCATTGTGAGATTTTCATATATTGAAGGATTATGTAGGATCTCATTCGACTTCTCTAAGATCTGTGTCTAAAGCAGCAACAGAGGTAGTGAAATACTTATGGTCCAGAGGTGGGTTCTGGCAGGCACTTATGCCGGTTCGTTCATGTGTGTGCTTTGTGCATGCTTGATGCGCTTTGAGTTCACATGCGCAATGCAATAAAAATTGTTCTGCACATGCACTGAAGCAAAAAACAAGATGGCGGTACCTATGGTGCTGCCCGGAGAACCTGTTCAGGGGCATGACAGGCTTGGGTCGCTGCTGGTTCCAGTGACCCAGGCGGCCAAACCACTACTAGTTCAGCCAAACCGGTTCGAAGCTGTAGTAACCCATCACTCTTCTGGTACTTGTCCCAAAGGTGTTTTTTCCCCAAAAAAGTCTACAAATCCATCTGGTTTTGCTTCTCATCCAAGAAGTTTCTTCAGTTCTGAAGAAGAAGCAAACGAACTGAAGAAGCTTCTTGGATGAGAAGTGAAATGTTTTCCAAGGAAAAAAACATGAAAGCCCAATTACCTTTTGGAAAAAGCACATTTGCAACAACCATGACCTGGATGATTGAGGATCTCCATAGAAAATCCATCTGAAAAAAAGACCAAACCCAATTTCTTCTGTGTCTAGGAGGAGAAAAGAAGGCTGCACATGTGTTGCAGAAAGTTGATAGAACACTGTAAGTAAAGTACCATTTTATTTTTTGTGTTTGATCTGCCATCCTTGAACTGATACATTAGATGTTCTGAGTCAGTCATGAATAGCAAAATGATATTGCAATTTCATTTTTCTGATTAATGTTTCTAAGAAAAAATGGGATGGAGGAAAGTATTAAAAGCGAAATATAGAGGAGGCGGGAATTAAAGGTGAACAGTGAAACTGAAATGATTGAGATCAAGTGTGTAGGAAGATTTCTTTCAGGGGGGGGGCACAAGAGTGCTTAATCCAGCAAAATTTGGGAATAAATTGAGTACGATCTCTCTTTCTTTTTCTCATATACTTGTATTCAGTTCTCAATTTCTTCTGGTATCCCAGCCCACATAAACAGATAACCAACATAAGAGATTTGGAAGCTAATTTACAGAAGTAGCAAGAAATGCAGCTTTTCCACCTTCAGCAACACAATTCAATTATTTAGAATCTGCAGCTCCAAGCTAGCATCAATCCAGAATATCACATTATCAAATGATTTGGGAAAAGGTTTAGTTATGGAATTAGATCCATGCTAATTTTGGCCTGTTTTTTTGACATATGGTTTTAAGGATAGAGGATCTATCATTGAGAGAAGGGCAGAGGGTAGAGTGGGTGGAGAAGGGAAAAAGAACGAGACAGAGAAGAAAAATATAATCTGGCTAGGATTTAGCACCTTTCTTTTTTCTCTTTCAATGGGAATATTCACATTTGAGATTTAGGAAGAGTCACAATGAAATTAGTATCATAAAGTACATATATTCAGTGACAATCACTACCACCTGGTTTTTCACATTATATTTATTTATATATGTCAAGATCAGGAAATCAGAAATCCAGGAATTTCAAATGAATATAAAAGTTTATCGCAAGCTTATGCTCCCTACAAGAAACTGAGCTACTAATGGTCAAAGCAAATTGGTGGTAGATAAGAATCAATGGAATTCAAGATGCCACATACCTCCCTCAGACCAATAAGATCGCACAGGATGGGCCTTCTCCGGGTGCCGTCAGTGGGACAATGCTGGCTCGCGACACCTAGGAGTAGGGCCTTTTCTGTTGCCGCTCTGGCTCTGTGAAATGAGCTGCCCCCTGAGATCCGGGCCGTACCCACTCTCATGGCCTTTCGCAAAGCCATTAAAACCTGGCTTTTCCGGCAGGCTTGGGGCTGTTGACCCCTTGATTGAGGTCCAGCCCCCTCCTGATTGGGTGTTTGTTGTGTTTCCCTTTTTAACCTTGTTGTGTCCAATTGTTTTTAATAATTCTTTTTAATTTTTTTCATTTCTGTAAGCCGCCCGGAGTCCTCCGGGATTGGGCGGCATAGAAATTTAATAAATGAAATGAAATGAAATGAAGGTGGACTGGATTTAGATGTTTGACTCCTCCCTTGGGCTTAGCCTGTTCACCTCCAAAACTATACCATTCTTCTCCTCAACAAAAATAATGCTTAAGTAATTAACAATAAAAAGCAATCTGTCATTCATTTTATTTTATACATATTGCTTCTTCTGAAAAAACAATAATTAACAATAGTCATATATTTGAAAAATATTATTTTTAAAATATTACTTTTTGTTTTAAAAAAGCATTCACTAATCTCTTGTAAAATGAGAATGAGATCCAACTGCAACACCAAAAGAATACATTTTAAAAACTCGGGAGTAATAAGGAGAAAGCTGCTACTTTGAGTTAAAAAACTTTATCAAAGTGATTATTATTAAAAGGGTGGGTTCTGCAGACCTTTCCCTTTGATAGCTTCCCAGGAGGCAAATATATTCATCATATGGAATTTGTATTATAAAAATCAAATCATGGAAGTTATGAATTTTCCAGCTCTAGCTATGTCCTTGATATTTGCATAAAATAAAATGTTTTCACAAAATGTATGAGGTCTTTGGATGGTGTGCTTGCATGAAATTCTTCACAATAACCAATCAACAACAATCTACTTATTGCACAATATCATCCAGAAAAAGACCTCTATTTGCCTACTTTCCTCTCATCCAGGGTGGATAAAAAACAATTTTTAATTTAAGAAAATCGGATTTTTTTAAAAACTTAAATTGATTTTTTTTATTTTTATCAAATTTATTTTAATAAAATGGTTTTGGAGTAAAATGTATCTAAATATAGTTTTCTATTTAAGATAAATAAATAATTTAGTTTATTAGACATGAAACGGAACTTAGTTACGTAGAATGAGGCTGTATATTCTGCAATATTTCCTCTTTTTTTTTTGGTAAACTCATTCAATGAATTCAAACTTTGCAAGCTAAATAGGAAATCTCATTTTGTTTGCAAATAATAATATTAAAGATTCTAACTACCAGCAAGGATGAGTCCTTACATTTAAAGAGCACCTGTCATTTCAATCCATAATGGCAGTGTCTGTTAGTGGGCATCCAATCACCTGCTGCCGCCCACGCCCCTCACCTTGTTGTGTCACTGCTGCATCACCAGCCATTCCATTAAAATGAATGGGACTGTCGGTGAGTCAACAGCAAGTCAGAGGAGGAGCCGCTGCAGGACAGACATGATAGTTGCTCTTTAAAATTATGATTTAAATCGACTTGATTTTAAATCAAATCCACCCTGCTTTATTATAATTTTTTTAAAAGTCTGGATAATTTGGAATTATTACCGTGTTTTTCAGAGTATAAGACACACTTTTTTCCCCCAAAAAAGAGGATGAAATCTGGGTGTGTCTTATACACTGAATACAGCATTTTTTCCAAAACCCCACCACCTTCACCAAAATGGCTGTGCATAGCCTTTAAGAGCCTTGCAAAATGCTGCTGGGGGCTAGAGAGCTAGAGAGCAAAAACGGGCTAGTTTTTGCTCAATTTTGCCACCCAATGCCCAGGAGCACTCTATAAGCCTCCTAAAAGCTATGCATGCCCTTTTTTGACAAAAAATGTGCCCTTTTTTGCCCCCCTCACAGGAGCACTCTACAAGACTCCTGAGGGCTATTCATGCCCTTATTTTTTTTAAAAAACCTGGTTCGTTTTCAGAAAAAACTGGCCATTTTGGGGAGGTCTGCAGAGTGCAAAAACTTTTTTTAAAAATTTGCCTCTTCAAAACCTTGGTGTGTCTTATACTCCGGTGTGTTTTATACTCCGAAAAATATGGTACTTATGAAAACAAAAACACTTCCTTCAGCATTTTCTGTAGTTCCACTTTGGCACTATATGAACTGATTATATTTTAAACTTGGCAAACAAAGCACAATTACATCAAACATGCTGTGCTCTGTCTTGGACATTAGAAAATGGCATTGCCTTTTCCTTCAAGCTTTTCTCACTTCTCTCTGAAGCTGCTTTTTATATTTCTGGGAAATTCCATCAGAAAAGCTGAAAAAAGGAGCTGTTAGCCCGGAAGCAACCAATGGGATAGAAACGTTACGCAATCATCTTAGAAGTTAATGTCAGAGGAGCATTTCAGAAAAGGTTCGGATATCCTGCCGGGTTGCAAAATAATATACTTTCTAAAAGCATGATTAAGCATTCTGTCTTATTTCGTTAATCTGAATAAAAACATGATTTCTGCAGTCAGTGATATGTATCAGGGGTGTCTGCACAGTATTATCAAGATGATGATTATCAAATTTATTTGTGCCCATCTTGCAGTTCAAGGTGGTGGTGTCAAGAGCGTGATCGGAGCTCCACCTATTTTATGTCTACAATTCCTCGTGTTAAAAGCTCAAAGCTGTAGTTTCACTCAGTTAAAAGAACAAAAATTCTTATAATGAGATGTATCCAGCACTGCATTATGCTTGCAGTATCACAAACCGTGTTGCTATAGGAGCACAGTGCACAAATTATCCTGACATTGATCCAGATGCCATGAGATGATATGATTCACGCAAGGATGCAAAACAACAACTTAGTGCCAAGAAAGGTTATTACAATCTTTATTCTTCATGCTTTTAATTCTAATTATGGGCTTAATGGATAAGAGCTAAATGGCTGGATCCTCTGAATGTTTTATAAAGGATTAGAAGTTGTTGAAGTATCTACATATGTCGCTCTACTCCATATTCGCTCCATTGTGTTGTCCCTGCTCTCAGTCATTTCCCATTCAAAACAAAACAAGAACAACCAGCGGCTATGCAGATTGACACTTGCAATTCAGGCATTAGAAAAGAGTATAGATCTGAATGCAGACCTGTCAACAAGCTTTCAGCAGAGCTTATTACTTGGCTGTTTTTATGCTCATCGAACAAGATCTGCTTTCCAGTTCAGAGGCCACTTTCCAGTGTCTTCCAATACAAGTTACAAAACTGATGTTTAGTAAAAACATGCCAAAGCTTTGCCATTTCTCTAGGGTATCCCACATCTCACATTTCATTAATAGCCTATTTGTCATTGTCAGAGTATCTATTACAACATTCAGGCTCTGAAGGCTGTCTCGCTACCAGCAAGCTATGACAGGACCGTAAGATTGGGGGGGAGAGGTGACTGAAGATGGATACATACTGCAACTGGTGACAATCTGAGAGAAGGATGGGGGTAGATCAGTAAAAATTTCCATTAAATCAAGAAAAACATAACTTGCCTCTCAATCACCTCTGACGGCTTCCTGCACCAGCTGTTTTATAGACATCCTACCAGGGAACAAATTGCTTTCCTAGCAGGACATTTTGGACATTCCTATATTAACAGATATGGATCCCAGCATGCCAACTCAAGCAAGAAGGCAATTTATATGAGCAACATTGTCATCTCAATTTAGGACAAACAGCAAGGATGCCCTACAGGGCATTGCAAAAGCTTTTCGTAGAACACAACATAAGACATCCCTGTTTTCTTTAGGCTACACAAAGTTGGTTTTTCTAGTAAATAGCCAGACCAAGAGGAATGGGGGGAAAAGTGAATGCAGGACTGCCAGGGAACATCACTTTCAGTCTATAGGGGTTGTGCTTCTGCCAGACTACAACAAAGTTTGGAGAGAAGGCGAGTAACAACAGCCAGAGAAACAAGCATAACACTAGATGGCAGCCCATTCTTACCCAGGTTCACTAAGATAATTGTCAATGTACAAGAAAAGCTTTGGTAGGTGACTGTAATATAACGGCAATCCAAGCCTAGGTTGTACATAGATCCTGCAGGTAAACTTTTCTATTACTTTGGTGGCCATGCAAATCTACAAAAACAGGCACTACAGTAACTCAAAGGTGAATTGTGTGTTGGATCTGTGCTATGGCTTCCTTTTTCATTGATAACCTATTCAGCAGATACATAACTGTGGGGTATGTCACAACAGTTTAATTATGCAGAAAAGATATCTCTTTTAAAATTCATGATAGGATGAAAATGCTATGCATGGATGAAAAGAATACTTTTTAGTCAGGTAGAACAGTACAAGAAAATGCCTATATACAGTAACAAGATAATGCCTAGTCCTCTTAGTCATTTTCAGGTGTCTTAAGATTGTTTAAGACATTAGTTAATTGTTGAAGTCATTTTCTGACTTAATACGAGGGACATTGCTATGTGTAGCCTTCTGATATCAAACAAATACCCTTCTGATATCAGAAGATAAATGATAAAGTACAAAGCATTATAAAATACAGAATGTTTGGGTTAAACTCCATTTGTAATTCACGCATTTGCCTCAGTCAAGTAGAAAGGGAAGATTAGTCTAATTATTGCATTAAAACAGTATTGAAAAGGAGGGAGCTAAATTACTCCCTTTCTTTCCTTCTGAGCTTCAATCATTTCAGGTCTTTTTCTGAAGTATCTTAGCTACAATGATAATGCAGACCATCCATGGCTGATTGAAAGTGAGTTAAGAGAGTAATGAGGTGGTCCAACTCCCTAAACCGCAATCACATTAGATGTTACATGGAAAGAATAAATGAGTTAATAACAGAAACAACTGCTCCACTATGTCTAATGTGACCCTTAGCTAGCTCATTTATGTAAAATCAGAAGAAATGTTGCACGATGTACTTGCAAAACAAGATTAACTTGATAGCAATCTTGATTTAGATTGTAGGATCTGCCTTCTTCTTAAGTCCACATAAAATACCTTTTCTCTTTTGTATACAGCTTCAAAGCAAATTTACTCTAGGACGAAAACAAAATGTGTGAAATAAGGAAGGGAAAATATTTCAAATGATATGGTTATAGAGTCCTAATAGCATGTTGTTAAAGTACAACACACCCTTTGTATAGGTATTGTATTGGCAATAAAAGCTTCTATCTAGAACAAGAAGCAATACAATGAAAATATATCATGTTGGTAGTTTCAATAGATGAATTTCTTTATATTCTGCAAAAGTTATTATCACTTGTCTATCATCATTCAGACAGAGTCCATGAAAATGTTAACTTGGATTCAGAAAAAAAATCTCAATGCAGATAGCTCCCTTTTTGTGAGTCATATGGTTTTTGTAGCAGTTTGAGATTAAAATAAGTTGAGTTAGGGAAAGAGGCAGACAGAGGAAAGAGTGGGAAATATCCTGTGAAAGAATAATTTTATTCTATTTATGGAATCTGGAATTGTAGCCACTAATCAGTGCAGTGGTTCTGGTCCAAAATTAGTACAGTTAGGTAACTACTGTCATTGGACCATTCTGACTATGGCAGTGTATGAAAACATAATATGTCTGTCAAATGTGGCTCTTTTTCTTAAGATGGTCCACACGGTAGTTTTTTTTTTCCTGAGAAACTGACTAACTGTCCACAGTCCACTAATGACAATCAAGCTAATATTCAAAGCAGAGATTCTGATTTATGTCCCCTCCCCATTTTGTTCTTACTATGTTCTTACTATGAAGAGGAACATGACTGTGTCCACATCAACTATTGATCTTTGTCAAGTTTTGGATCTGGTTTGCCCAGTTTACTTGCCTAATCAATAAAGGTAATCCCCCGAGTTACAATAGTTCACTAGCGATCATTTGAAGTTACAACCTAATCCCCCCCATCCAAGAACTTACAACCCAGTCCCCGAAATTACAAATGTTGCAGTAACACAGCCATCATTACATTTGTGTTGAGATGGCAAGCAGACAAAGAAACCACAGCAGAGGCTGGAGAGGAGGCAGATCTTCACACGGTAAGTGACCCAGCACAGGAGGTGGTCAGGGAGGCCTTGGGTGGTCCGAAGCAAATGGCCTGTTCCATCGCTAGGCTCCCAGCAAGCAAGGTATGATCACGATTTACTCCTACGAATTCTGGTGTTACAATGTAATGGCAGGCTCCATTACATTTGTAAGTCGAGGACTACTAGTATATATCATACGACTTTTTAATATGTAGAACTGTTACATTTGTGCTTGCTACAGTGCTCTAGCTGTTGAAATAAATAACTTTTCAACATTTATCTGAACATTTCTCAAGTAAATTCCAATTGGTTGGTTTTAAGAGATGATATCTTGATGACATTTGCTTAAAAGTATCTTGTTGGCATTTGCTTAAAAATGATTACGATGGGGAACAACAACAAAAAAGGGAATGAGAGACAAATGAGCTGGGGAGCTCTGGGTTACTCTCTTTGTATAAATGTTTATCCTTATCTCAAGACAGAGACATTTACAATTAATCATCCCAAGAGCGGAATGTCACAAACTATATGACATTACACAGACACATTAGCAAGAACAAAGGAGATTTCCCTGAAGTCAGGTTCAATTCATAGGCTCACCCATGCAGTTTTCTTGGCAGAAATTTATTTATGGTTTTCCATTGCCTTCTTCTGAGGCATTTTGTAACATCCCTCCTAACATATATCTGCAATAGCCCATTCAAGCATTAACCAGGCCATGAGTTGGCTTAGCTTTCAAGGTAAAACAGGTGCTGCCACCTGTCGAGACATTTTGATAGGATTTTGTCATTAAATACTGGCACAGTCCATTTGCACAGAGAATTCCCCACAATCACTTTCCTATAGTGTGGAATGCAGAACGTATTGAAATTACACAGATTGCATTTCAATAATCAGGGAACATTTGTAAATGATATGAGGGCAATTTATTTCTGTCATGTGTCAACTCTTCAGCTGGAACTCTCTCTATGGGTTAAGTGTCCTTTAATGCATTTTCAATAGCTGCTGTCACACTGGAAATGAAGATTGAGTTGCTCAGCTTGGTATTGACTGAAAACATGCAAGAGATCATCTATTAACAATTAAATCCAGATCTGGTTGGAACAAACACTAAATGTGTCTTCTGGAATGGATAACACCACAAGAACCTCATATATTGGAAGCATGTAGAGCATTTTTGCAGAATCACAATTAACTGAATAAAGCCGAGGCAAAATCATTCCCACCTACCACCTCCCCTTCACATAATGACCTTCTGAAATGTGGGAATACTTAAGGAATTCAGAGGGCAGGAAAAATTCTTCCTTTGAAAAGGAGGCATCGAAAGGGTTTGCTTAATTTTGCTAATTCTTAGCATGCAGAAAGCATTATTTGTAGAAAATGCCATGGCTAATATAAATTATTCTGACTGAGAAATTATTTTAAAAAGGGAGGTTCACATTTCTATGCATTTATGAATGTATGCATAGATGTATGCATATATATATATATATATATGTATGTATGTATGGTATGTATGTATGTAGTATGTTATATATATATATATATATATATATATATATATATATATATATATTATATATATATATATATATCTCCCCATCCTCCATCCATCCATCCATCCATCCATCCATCCATCCAACCAACCAACCCCAACCAACCAACCAACCAACCAGATGCTGGGCAATGAATAGGGTGACCCAACTTCTCATCATCAATTGAAAGCCAGCTGGGTGATACTGGCCCAGTTGTTCAATTCTAAAATTGAAATTGAATCTAACATTTATCTGTGAACTCACATTGGACCACCACAATAAATAATGTTTTATAATCTTCACTAAAGAGACTTTCATCTTGCAATAAATAAATTCAACATCCCCACTACTACTACCACCATTTATCTCTTGGTGGTGGACAAGATTTTGTAATTCTGCAAACTGAGATCTAATAAAGTTAATTATCATTCTTTAATCAAGTAAACACATTTGATGGATTGACCATAGATTTGTGATTCCTTCTGGAAGAACACTGCTAGATTCCAGCATATCAACTAAAAGTGCAAGAAAGATGGTATAAGTTTGAGGAAATTCCTGATGATGGCTAGATAATTACCTGTAAACATGCCTGCTGGGATGCAGCAAGTCCGAGATAATGCCTGAATTATAAGTTTTTACATAGCACTGTTTTCATGCGCCAAATTTCTCAGTTTTTGTATTTTACTTTTATGCCATCATGTATTTTATTCTAGATTTTATGGTTGTGGAAATTAGTGCTTTCCCTGGTCTTTTTATTGTGAACCTCTGAAAGAACTTGTATAATATCTAAACATTAGAAACAAGAGTTTAGATAAATGAAATGTATGATCCTGAGCCTGGTATTTTTCTGGCATGTTTTAAGATTTTTAACTGTAAGAATTTTATGCATCTGGCATGTTTTGATTGTTTTAATCCTGCATATATAAGCAATTGGATGTCTTTTGTATTAATATATTAAATTTATCTTCTCTGAGGGATAGCTGTTTGAAGAGTGAATATATATTTTCCAACTAAATAAAGTGCCTTTCAGATGAATAAAATGGAAATAATTTTGCTAATAGAAAAAATACCTTTATGATACTCAGTGACATGCGGTGAAGTTTATACCTGGTGAGGCTCAGCTGGGCATCCTTTTGCGAAGCAGCGAAGCAGGGAAGCGGTCGGCCTCGGCGAGGGGGAATTTGCATCGGGGAGCAACCAAGCACCCAGGTCTGCAGCAAAGGTGCTTGGCAGCTCCCGCGATGCAAAGTGCCCCGCTGCCCCCACGCTGCCCCGGCCTGCGTCCGCTGCTTCTCCAAGCTCCGCCGCTGGAAGTCCCAGATCGCCTCTGGGGGAAGGCTGAGTGAGAAATGGAGCGAAGCTTCTCCGCAGCCTCCCGGCACTATGCAGAGGCTCTCACAGGAGCGCGTGCCAGCGGCCGGTGGCCCAGAGCAGCCCTGGTTGCGAGACAAGGCAGCGCTTAAAGCAGCCGCTGCCACTGCTGCCGCCACCGCCCCTCCGGGCGAAGGAGGGGCGGTGGCGGCGGCAGCGGCTGCTTTAAGCGCTCCCTTGTCTCGCAACTGGGGCCGCTCCAGGACGCCGGCCGCTGACACGCGCTCCTGTGAGAGCCTCTGCGTAGTGCCGGGAGGCCGCGGAGAAGCTTCGCTCCGTTTCTCACTCAGCCTTCCCCCAGAGGCGATCCGGGACTTCCAGCGGCGGAGCCTGGAGAAGCAGGCCGGGGCGGTGGGGCACTTTGCATCGCGGGAGCCGCCAAGCGCCCAGGTCTGCAGCAAAGAGCCAGCCTCCTCCTTCTCTTCCACTCCTCTCTCCTCTGAAGCACGCCCTCCGAAATAACCCGCCCAACATAAGCGTGCTCAAGAAGACATGATTGGCTGCTTCCAGATCAGGAGGCGGGAGAATGAATGCCTCTTTTCCATCTGAACTTCTTTGCCTTTTAACTCTTTCTTAACTTTTAGAAGGCGAAAAATTCCTTATGGAAAAGAGGCCCCGAGTTGTCTCGCCTCCTGCTTTGGTTAACACTAAGCAGACACCAAGCCACTGTGACCTGGAATCTGGTAGCAACTATCTTGGCTTTAATTATTTTTAAAAAATATTTAAATTTCTTTCTTTTTCCTGAGGAGACTGGTGAGGCTCCGCCTCCCTTGCCTCTAGTGACTGCATGTCCCTGATGATACTTGAAAGAAGGCTTCTAAAACCACCCTCAGTGCTATGGCTAAGTTATCTATGCCTTTTTGTTGGCATCTGATCCTTCAGAATATGTAGGACAATTGGTTTTTTAAAAAGGTTTTCTAGCATCTTTTGGCTTATTTTTTTATTTATTTGCTGAATAGATTATCACTGGTCTGTCTATCTTCTGATTAAACAGAAAAGCCTTGGAAAGGCAAAAAATAAAACTCATTAGTGGTAGCAATGATTTAATTTAAGAAAAATGTATGGACAGAACACAATCTACTGAGATATGATTATTCAAGTATGACTTACTACTCCTGCTGAAGGACATTTTAAAGCTAATGGGATTTCCTCTACTTATGCTTTAGGATATTGTTATGCTTGGTCAATCTCTGCTTGTGTAGTCCTTTTCATACTCTCTGTGAATTACAGTTGTCCACTACCCTCGACAACACAATACTGTTTTCTATTCACGTGACTCTTCTATGTAAAAAAGACATGTCATGTTTAATTGAATGACTTTGTTTTTCTTTTCACAGATCATTTAAGTGTTTATTATATTTCCTTTATTTTTTACTGTTGGTAATATAACTTTGCAGCAATGCTTTCGTTCAGGGCGAGACATATTTCTATAGTATTCCGTATTTCTCTGATTGAAAACATTCTAAAATACAGGTAGTCCTTGACTTACAACAGGTTACTTAGCAACTGTCCTAAGTTATGACAGAACCCCAAAAGTTACTTACAATCCAGTTCTGAAGTTCCAATGACTTATTAACATAATGGGCAGCCAAAAAACAAATACACTTTTTTAAAAAATAAATCTTAATCCACATGTCAAATAAAGTAGTAATAGGACTTTGCAAATAGAATATTTTTATTGGATATCCTACAAAGAATTCTTAAAAGAATTGGGTATGTTTAGCTTATAAAACGCACGATCTAGAACAGGGGTGTCAAACTCAAGCCCCACTGGCTGGATTTGGCCCACAGGGTGCTTAGATCGAGTCCACAGGCTGCTCTGGAAACAGAAAAGGACCGGCCTGTGGTGCCAGAGAAAACGGAGCTCGGGAGGGCCATGTAGAGGCCTCCCAGGCTCTGTTTTCAACCGCGATGGCCTCCCGTAGCCCTCTGCCAGTGAAAATGGAACTCGGGAGGGATTCAGAAAATCTTCAAAGTCCTTTCCAAACCTGCAATTCTATTAAATATACACTAAAACGATTAAATATAAAGTGTATTTTAATGGAAAGGACAAATAATTTGTATAATTCCTGGAATCTAAACTTTAGTTTTTGAGACAGCATTCACATATCCACATTTCGTTTGGATTGATATTTGCAATGTAAAATTCTGACTTTGCTGTCATCTTGTCCAAGCAGAGTAGAAGCAAGCATGGGCAACAATCCAGATTCACACACAGAAGCCATTATACTTATCTACCCAAAGCTGGAGTGCTGCTTTACTGCACTCTGAGCGTTCGTCTCCACTTTGCTTCAACAAGCTAATAGCTGGTTTGTCCAGCTAGAATAGTAGGAAGTAGCATTTTTCATGCATTTCCCTCCCGCCCCACAATTGCAACCCTTTATCTGCTCATCACTTCCACTATGTGAGAATCATGTCTGTCTAAATAAATAGTAGTAGCTCAGCAGATTGCTAGTCATGTTCTTTTATCTTTGATTAGGCTGAAATTAGTAGATTACTTCAAATTCACCATCAGTTACAAATTGATCTCTTTTAATCATCTGATCATCTAAAACTGCAGAATGGCAATACGTTGAATTAAAACATATATTTTGATACGTCTCAGATGTATTCATAGCCTCTAACTCTCCTGATTTATTGTGACTTGGCCTGTCATTTCACTCCACTGATTTACAATGCAAATCCATACATTTCTCAGTAAGGGACACAGCGATGGCTTTAAACACTGTATAGGAGAAGGAGTGAGATCTGAATCGGTAAGCCAATTCCCATTAAAACTGCAGTTTGAAACAACCATGAATTGTTCTTCAGTGACTAAAAGTAAAATGTTGTAAAGGTAAAAATTTTGCAAGAAACAATGGATGGAAACTAATCAAGAGAGAAGCAATCTAGAATTATGGAGAAACTTCCTGTCAGTGAGAACAATTAACCAGTGGAATGGTTTGCCTTCAGAAGTTGTGGGTGCTTCATTACTTGATGCTTTTAAAATGGTGTTGTAATGATGTAAGATCTCCTGCTTGAGCAGGGGGTTGGACTAGAAGACCTCCAAGGTACTTTCCATCTTTCTGTCTCTTTGTCTCTGTCTTTCTGTGTGTTTGTGTGTGTGTGTGTGTGTGTGTGTGTGTGTCTGTGTCTCTCTCTCTCTGTATGTAATGTAGAAAAGCTAGATAGTCTTCACAATGAATATCTCCTACAGAATCAACTGCTCTTCTTCTGGATTCCCATTCTGCATTCCTATGTTTAAGGCAAAATATTCCTGCTTGATCAAGTTTCCCCAATATGGCTGAGAACGAGAATTCTGGGAGTTACAGTCTAAGACAACTGAAAGGCATCAAACTAGGGAAAAGCGGCTTAGGCAAAGCCCACTGAGGACACTGAGCCATTATAATGTTTTACATCTGTGATAAAACTAACTTATTTATCATTTTGAAAGATTAAATGAAAGCCAAGGACAATATTATTTGTACTTGCCATATCTAAAGCTTGGGTAAGTAAATCCTAAATTAATAGGCTCCTCCTAATCTTCTCCTTTATCTAATATCTTATCTTTTGTCTACGATTAAACAACTTTCATGTACAATGTTACAAGTGAAAGGCATATAATACCTTTTTAATAGAAGGCCTTTTCTGCAAAACCAACTAGGTAAGCCTAGAGTTCAACTCACTTCTTTTATGCTCGTGATCAATATTCATCATTGCAGCTTGTGAATTATTCTTGCTCCAATGTGAACGATTCGTAGATGATTGTTCTGAGAAGGTTGTGCCGTAATTGGGATCCTGCCGTTGGTCTCTGTTGCTCTCAGTCAGTCGACAGTCTCGGCTGATTACATTAATGTTTCATCTTTTATGACTCAGTGCTGCTGAACCTTTTTGTTCAAAGCAAAAGCTTGCCATTTCTGTCCTCAATTATGTTAATGTTTAGATTCATCTTGATGTGCCTTATCTGTTTTCAAATGCAGTCAGTTGCAAATTATATACTGTCAGTGGGAGAGTAGCAAAGGCCCCTCTATGCCTTAGAGAATTCTTCGAGATTTTTTTTATCTTTTGTGTAGATGTCTTTTTAACTTGCGGCTAATACAGAAAAGGAATGCAGTAAATTTTAGGTTGGGATAATAAGAAACAGAGAGAAGTGGAAATCAACAAAAGCATCCCTAAGTAACTACTGACTGCTAAGTTTAATGTGTTTTCCAAAATGAATGCTTTGGGAATTGATTATGCATGTGTATGCAAGTTAAAAAAACCTAAGTTCTTGGTATGTTTGAACTCAATTATCTGTCCAAACAAAAAGGTTTTTTTTGCATCAGCATTCCTCAGTCTGGTACCTCTTAGGACTGAAGTTCTTAAAATTTTCACCCCAGCAAGGAACTCATCAAATTGCGTAATTCTGAGTGGCAAATAAATAATTTTATCCTTACATTCATTTCTGGACATCACCTTCTAATCTAGGTATAACCTTCCCATTCTGGTTGAAATATATACTATAAATTATCATTAATCTTGATACAATTCAAGGGATCCAGTAAAATCCAATTTTGAATTCCTTTTCAAACTGATATGAAATAGCAATAGTCCTTAAGACTTATACATACTGCTTTATAGTGTTTTACAGCACTCTCTGAGCAGTTTACGACGTCACAATATTGCCCCTAACAATCTGGCTCCTCATTTTACCAACCTTGGAAAATAGAAGGTTTGAGTCAAGCTTGAGCCGGTAAGGATCGAACTGCTGCAATAGGCAGTATAAGCCTGCAATGCTGCATTCTAACCAGTGGTGGGATTCAATTTTTTTTACTATCGTTTCTGTGGGCGTGGTTTGGTGGCCGTAGCAGAAGGGTAGTGTAAAATCTACATTCCCTCCCAATCAGCTGGGACTTGGGAGGCAGAGAACAGATGGGGATGGGGCCAATCAGAGATGATATTTATGGGTTCTCAAAATTTCCATTACCAGTTCTTCAGAACTGATCAGAACTTGCTGAATACCACCTCTGATTCTAACCATTGCGCCACCACAGCTCCAAAGCTGTATAGTTAAAATACAGTCTTTGAAAATTATTATTTAATTCTTGCATATAATTATCTTATAGATATTAATTATTCTAGGGAAAATCTGTTATGTTTCAACAAAGGAGTAATTTGCTTAGGAATTGAAACCAAGTGAGCTGGCAAGATAGAATCCCATTTCAACCTGGTTAGACTGCCTACTCAATAGAATGAAGTTGAACAGATTTTCTGCCTTGTGATGATGGTCTAATGCTAACAAGTCAACACTTAATAATAATAGAGAATGTCTATCTCATTTTCATTCCTCCTGGAGTTAAAAAAAATCCCAACATGATGTCCTAAAATAATTCTGCTGTGAGCCAGTTATTAATTTCAGAAAAGTTCTTAGTATTATTTTGTCTAGTGCTTTTGGTTTTGTTTTAAAGCACAATTGGAATTAAATAGGAAAAGCAATAGGAGATCCAAATTATTGCACTTTCTTTGTTAACAATACTTTGAATGCTAGGGTGGATTTCAACAACAACAATAACAAATACATAATGATACATATTTCATCCCATTTGTCTTTCAAATAATAGTGTACAAGGTTCTTGTTGCTTCATTTCATTTTTGAAACAATACCATGAAAAAGCCAAATCGAAAGGGAGTGGCTGAAACAATAACTGTGAATAACACTAACTACAGTACAACATTATCTAGCATTAGGTTACAAATTCAAATAATGTGATTTCTGTTTCTTTCTTTCTTTCACATTCACTAAACTGAAAAGTCAAAAAGCCTGAAAAGAAGACAATAGTAAACTCCTTCCATTTTCCCACGAAAAAGGCATGGTTGCATCCATATAATCAAGAATTGAGCTTAACTTGAAAGCAACTTTAGTGTTTTATACATAGGCAAGGCAATGAACTGGTGGGAAATATATAATTATTTTGAAACTAACAAAGAAACACAACAATCTTTTTCTCTGTCATTTATCGGAGTCAGCAGTGTCTCATCTCTATAGTCTTTGAGATATATGGGAAAGATAGAAATTCATAGTTAAAAAAAACCTCACAGGAAACATAAACATGAGCATTGTTACTTACATATACTAATGCTACTGAAAAGGAAATAAAATCTATTGTTTAGCAATCTTCCTCATGAACTCTCTCAGCTTGGTCAAACAGCTAGTCTATTTTAGTCCCATATTAGGTCAGCTGAGTTCATGAGTGAAAAATCAAAGGAAACTAAAGGGCTCCAATCAACCCAGACTGACTACAAACAACAGCACGACAAAGTAGCAACAATGGTGTAATGGAATATCTGCAAGAAGTACCATTTACTTGTAAGCAAGAACCGGTCATAAGTCACTTTCTTTAGTGCCACTGTAACTTTGAACAAACACTAAATGAACTCTTGTACGTCAAGGACTATCTGTACAGGAGAAACAAGAGCTGGGATGATGTGAGAATGCTTCCCCCTTCTGTCATTTTTCAATGGCAATTAACAAAATCATTAAGATTGCTTCTTAGAGGTTGGATAAAAAGTCAGTTTCACAAATAAATGAGATGGATATTGTTGCAAATTGCTTGGATTTAGCAAATAAACAAATAAGAGTTAAAGCAGGACTGATAAAATGGATGAAGAGCTTCAACAGCCACCCTGGGCTCTGCTAGAAATAAACCAGAATGATGTCTCTGACACTTGATACATGCAATCTAAATGCTTTTGGGTTTTGTTTTATGATATAGTTGGTGTGGAAGAGATTGCCTAAGGAATTAAGAATCTTATTTAACCATTTACTACTCTGCTTTCTTTTGAATACCCAAATAAAAATTAGAACTACTGGAAATAGTGACAGAAGTGTGAAGTGTATCAGTACTTGATAAAACATCCATTAAGATAGTCACACTGCAAGGTGTTTCTTGGCACTAATCCCAACTTTATCAGAATCCAAGGGACTTCACCTTAGAAAACAATAAATATATAACATATGTAGCCACTTTCAAGACAAGACAAAAAAATAGCTTTATTTATCGAGTCCTTATGAGTCCTGACTATCCAGGTTTCACCCCCTCCCCCAGTAAACATGCTAGCTGGTACCAAGTGTTAACAGAGGCATATTTTCTTGCTGGTTAAACATGTCAGTCTTTTGTGCCTCGTGATGAAAGCAAGAGATTGGCTTGATAAATAGCAATGAAGATGGAGGAACTGTGTGCAATAGACTTTGGAAAATCAAATTAATATTTTTACATGTAAAACGAAGTAAAAAAGCGATTCGATAACAGCAAAGCCAGATCCTTAATGGAACATTCAGAATAGTAAAATATTCTTGCTCATACAAATCTGGATCAAAATAAACATTGGAGAAAGCACCAATCTTTTCCCTCTAAATATATTCAGTGCTGCAGAAAGAACCAAAGGAAGCATTATTTAAGGGTGAAGAGGTTCCTTATAATATTTAAACTGTGGAGATACCAACAAGACTTCTACATATAATATTTCGATTTCTCTTGAATATACAGCAGTCATTCTAGCAGTAATGATTCTTTTACATATAGAAGTGATACACAGAATTGCTTCTGTTTCAACATAAACATTATGTAAGCAACCCAGAACTATTGGTTTAAATCCCTGCCTCACTTCAACATGGGATCATATGTATCAGTGATGAGATTCCAATAATTTAACAATCGGTTCGCCCAGGGTCAAGTTGGCTGTTGTAGGAAGCGTGGCCCATAGCTATAGCTCCACTGCACATGTGGGGTGAGCCTCCCATGACATGGGTGAACCAGTTGTTAAGTTACCCCCCTCCACCTGCTTTCAAAGTGGATCCTGGGCGCTGCACTTCAATGAAGAAATCGGAAATGGAGTGGCTGGCATGAAGGAAGGAGGCAGGGAGAAAAGAGAGAAAGTGGCCTTTTCTTTCCCTCATGCCAGCTGCTCCATTGTCCATTTCTCCATTGCTGCGCAGCGCCCAGGATTCACTTTGATAGTGTGTGTGGTGGTAGTGGTGGTAATTTAATAACTGGTTTGCCTGAACTGGTGGGAACTAGTTGAAGGCCACCACTAATGTGTATTGATTTGATTTGATTTGATTTTATTAATATTTGTAGGCCGCCCTTTTCCCTGAGGGGACTCAGGGCGGCTCACATAAAATCGGGGAAGGGGAAATACAGACATTAAGATAAGACAATAATAAAATAATAACAACATACATTCATCATTCGGGAGGGGAACTATCCTTGTCCCCAGGCCTGACGGGCGAGCCAGTTCTTCAAGGCTGTGCGGAAGGCCTGGACGGTGGCGAGGTGCGAATCTCTACGGGCTCGTTCCAAAGGGTCGGGGCTACTACTGAGAAGGCCCTCCTCCTTGTAGTTGCCAGCCGACACTGGCTGGCCGATGGCATACGGAGGAGGCCTAATCTATGTGATCTTATGGTCGCAGGATGTAATTGGCAGAAGGGCGTCTCTCAAGTATCCAGATCCACTGCCATGTAGGGCTTTATGGGTGACTAATAGCACCTTGAAGCGCATCCGGAGATCGACAGGTAGCCAGCGCAGCTCGCAGGATAGGTTTATGCGGGTGAACCGAGGGCACCCACAATCACTCGCGCGGCTGCATTCTGTACTAGCTGAAGTCGCCGGATGCTCTTCAAGGGCAGCCCATGTAGAGCACGTTGCAGTATTCCAGCCTAGAGGTCACAAGGGCCCGGGTGACTGTTGTGAGAGCCTCCCGATTCAGGTAGGGTCGCAACTGGCGCACCAGGCGAACCTGGGCGAATGCCCCCCTGGTCACAGCCATTAAATGGTGGTCAAACGATAGCTGTGAGTCCAGGAGGACTCCCAAGTTGCGAACCCTCTCTGAGGGGTGTAGAATTTGACCCCCCAGCCTGAGTGATGGAATATTGGTCGAATCTCTGGGAGGGAAACACAACAGCCACTCGGTCTTTTCTGGGTTGAGCACGAGCTTGTTAACCCTCATCCAGTCCATAACAGCTTCGAGGCCGCGGTTCATCACGTCTGCCGCTTCATTGAGTTGGCACGGGGCGGACAGATACAGTTGAGTATCGTCCGCATATTGATGGTATCTAATCCCGTGCCTGCGAATGATCTCACCCAGCGGTTTTCATGTAGATGTTGAATAGTAGGGGGGATAAGACCGAGCCCTGAGGCACCCCATAAGTTAGGGGCCTAGGGGACGATCTCTGCCCCCCCACTAACACCGACTGCGACCTGTCCGAGGTAGGAGGAGAACCACCGCAACACGGCGCCTCCCACTCCCACCTCCCGCAGTCGTCGCAGAAGGATACCATGGTCGATGGTATCGAAAGCCGCTGAGAGGTCGAGGAGAACCAGGATGGAGGAATGTCCTCCATCTCTGGCCCTCCAAGATCATCGGTCAATGCGACCCAAAGCGGTTTCTGTGCTGTAACCGGGTCTGAAGCCTGACTGGAAGGGTCTAGATAGTTTGCTTCCTCCAAGGACCGCTGGAGCTGGAAGGCCACCACCTTCTCAACAACCTTCCCCAGAAAGGGGAGGTTGGAGACTGGACGATAATTATTAAGGATAGCTGGATCCAAAGATGGCTTCTTCAGGAGGGGTCTCACCACCGCCGCTTTCAGTGCGGCGGGGAAGTTCCCCTCCCGAAGTGAGGCGGTGACAACCGCCTGGATCCAGCCTCGTCCACCACTGCAGTTAGTACTAACCATGAGGGACACGGATCCAGTACACAGGTGGAGGTACTTACAGCCCTCATGGCCTTGTCCCATCCCCGGGGGTAACGTCTTGAAACTCACCCAGAGTTGTTCAAATTGATCCTCCTGTGCCCGGCTGGAGCTGCAGGGGTGGAGTCCAAGTCGACCGAAACCGAGCAATTTTGTCCGCTAAGAATTGGGCATACTCTTCGGCTCTGCCCTGCAAGGGTTCCCCCGCTTCCCTTTTGTTCAGTAGGGCGGGTTATCCTAAACAGGGCGGCGGGCGGGACTCAGCGGACGCAACCAAGGTGGCTATGGGATCTTTTTGCAGCCCTAAGTGCCCTGGTGTATTCCTTGGTGCAGGTGGTTACCAACTGTATATTGCATACAGTTTTGAACCAAAAGATTCAAATGCAACTAGTATGCAAAATATATATTCTTTTCATGCTATAGGAGAAGAACAAGGAGAGTGATTTGCGACTTTAGTTATTCCGGAAATGGCTTATGAAGTTATGTTGTTTCTGCCCATCCAGTATGAATCAGTGAGTGACTCACAAGTTCCATCAATTAAACTGTGTGACCCTGGAAGTGCACTTTCTCTGTTGCAGCACACCTGTCCTTTAAATAATGTCCCACTAAAGATGTGTATAGCCACCACCCTGTTAAAAATCTGGATATTCTCCTAAGGAATAACCTTGGGATAAGGTTGTGGGGTGGGGGAGCTTATGTTGCTATGTCTGTTGAATGCCTGGGTTGGGTGTCCGGTTACTCTGGTTGGCCACAACCTTTGTGATTTATCTCTACATATTTTTCTTTTTTATTTGCAGGCTGTCCAGATATGATACAGTGTTGGGTGGCCTTTCAATGTGGATTAAATAAGTTAGTAAATACATCCAGTTTTGGCGATATTTATTATGGTGGCTTTTTATGTTTGCTATTTTTATATTTTCACCTTTTATTTATTGTTGTGAGTCATACAGAGTCACCTTGAGTGAGATGGGTGGGTATATAAATTTGATAACTAAATAAATTAATATACACATAAATATCATGCTTAACTAAACTGTGTTTCTGTGGGTTTTATATGTATATGCAAACATAGTTTCTCATACAAATGGTCTATAATGTTATTTTATAATTGCAGCCTGTCTCAATTTTGGGGAAGGCTATTTTATATGCTCTACTGCTGTGCAAATGCAACCTAACTTCTAGAACATTGCTGCAATTTATTAGTAAAATTAATAATTATTTTTCACATTAACAATACTGACAGATACAGAATTCTGTTATGGTAACAAAAGGATACATCATTTCCTTTCATCCTTTTTTTGATGAAAGGGATAAAAAATTCTAAATATTTAACGTTAAACCAGTTATTTAATCTATCATCAGGGAAAAATGATGTAATTTATGTAGCTTGGCTTTTGACAACAAAAACATTTCAGTATAATTATTATACATTTTGGTAATGCATATTATTTCAAATTTATTTATTAATATTTATTTATTTCAGTTTCAAATTATGAATCTGTCCCATAGAGGATAGAAATGAAGAATGGATAAGGCATTGAAATGATGCTAATAAAAAGGCTGTTTATATTGCTAGCAGGGCTAAAGCTCTCAAGACTTCTAGGATGACCATCCATGCATTTCAAAATGTTTTTGGAACATATTCTTAATCATTTACCATGTAGAACTGATTTGTTAAGGCTCTAGGCTAGAAAACAGAGGACTGTAAGTACAAATCCCATCTCAACCATGAAAGACAGCTTGGTGACTTCAGGCCAGTTACTCTCTCTTCACCACACCCATCTCACAGAATTGTTGTTGTGGAGAATTAGTAGTATTAGGCATGTTAAGTTATTTACACAAAAATAATAAAGTTAGATATAAAGGGAGGGAGGAAGGAAGGAAAGAAGAGCTGTTTGATGCTGTGTTGATTTTCCTTGGAACAATAAGTTTTGATGTTGAGTTTTATTGGATCTCACAAAATCCTTCCTTTCAACACTTCTGAAGTGTACTTTCATGTATTTTTGAAAGGCTGTGCTGTTATATTTTTCTAAATGCATTATACCACAGCTTTAAGGAAACATCATTTTCAAGGCCAAGAGGCAGACTTAAAAATATCATCTGTGTGCCTAAATTTTCTTAATTTTTTTCCTTGAAGAATATTGTTATCTGACAACACTGTTAGTGACAGAATAAAAATAAGCAGAGGCAATCTCTTTGTGTGGCTATTCCATTCCAGTTCTTTTCTGACCCTGGTTATTTAAAAAGCTGTTCATTCAGCACAGTCATTTAACCTGCATTAATCTCATTGATTTACTCAAAACATACAAACCATTTTACTTACTTGACTCTTTTTCTATCCCTGCCTCTACCCTCCCTCCCTTTGAACCTATTTAAAGAGAGTGCTGCTAACAAAATAATGAATCTTTGGCTTCGTATCCTTTACCATTTTGCTGACTGCTAGGAGTTTTAAAAAGTGTCAATGCTCTTGCCTTGTCATTTGCACAATCCAACTCTTCACTGCAACCACTGAGATCAGCAATTTTGCAAGCAAAATTCAAGCTAGGCATTCCGGACAGGTATATTCTCCATGACAAAGTGCTCATTTCTGCACTGCAATCTTAAGTTAAACTTGCTTATTGGAATCTATAGGATTCTCCTCTGTTAAGATAAGATTCAGGGTCAGCAATAAAAAATCAGAGGTTCCCCCCCCCCCCCCAAATTTCAACTGGCTCATGTAGAATTTTTGGAGCATGCATTTTTCTTACCCCACACCCCAGTCCATTTCTTGGCTCACACACTATTTTCCTCATTTCTGATTCAGGAAGCAGGCCAGCTCCGCATCCTGGAGTAGGACACAAAACACCACCCATCTGCAGAACGTATTCTCTGCGCCATAGCACTGATAACGATTGTACTGAAAGAAAGAAAGAAAGAAAGAAAGAAAGAAAAAAGAAAGAAAGAAAGATAGATAGATAGATCAGGCTCTAATAAATCAACTTTAGAAATTTAAAATCTCTCTCTAATGAATTCAATTAATCAGGACAGCAATTATTTCATATTAAGGTGCCAGGGGTTTTTCACAACAGAATAACAGAGTTGGAAGGGACTTTAGACTTCTTCTAGTCCAATCTCCTGCTCAAGCAGTGATGGCGAACCTATGGCACACGTGCCACAGGTGGCATGCAGAGCTCTCTCTGTGGGCACGCGAGCTGTTGCCCCAGATCAGCTCCATTACGCATGCATGATGTGGGGGCTGCCACATGGGGGGTGGCGCATGTGCAGAGCTCATGCACACATGGATTGGGGGTGGGAGAACCCCCCGTGGCCCAAATTTGCTTCCAGGAGGCTGCAGGGAGATCTTCTAATGGTTGCGGGGGGGTTTCACATGTGCATGCGTGGGAGGAGCAGGGCATGCGGCAGTGGTTGCACATGCATTCCATCATTGCTTTTGGCACGCGATGAAAAAAAGGTTAGCCATCACTGCTCTATACCATTCCAGACAAGTGGTTGTCAGGTCTCTTCTTAAAAACTTCCAGTAACGGAGTACACACAACTTCTGAATACAAGTCATTTCACTGGTTAATTTTTTCATTGTTAAATTTTTTCCCCCTTGGTTTTAGGTTGCTTCTTTTCTTGATTAGTTTCCATATATTGTTTCTTGTTTTGCCTCCTGGTGCTTTGGAAAATAGATTGATTCCCTCTTCTTTGTGGCAGTCCTTTATATAGGGAACATTGCTATCATCCCATCCTTAGTCTGGCTTTTCACTAGACATATCCAATTCCTGCAAAGGTTCTTATACGTTTTAGCTTCCAGCCCCCTAACCATCTTTTTTGCTCTTTTCTCCATTCTTTCCAGAGTCTCAACATCTTTTTTTAATATGGTGACCAAAACTTGATGCAGTGTTCTAAATGTGGTCTTACTAAGCCTTTGTAAAGCAGTACTAATGCTTTACATGATCTTGATTCAATCCCACTCTTAATGTAGCCTAGGATTGCTTTGGCTTTTTTGTTGGTGCTGCACATTGCGGTCTCATATTTCAGTGATTGTTCACTTGGATTGTTTAAAGATCCCTCTCATAGTTACTGCTATTGAGCCAGGTTTCACCTAATCTGTATCTGCACATTTGGGTTTTTTTTTTTGGCTAAGTGTAAGAAAAGTGTTTAAAGAAAAGTGTTTTCTCTACATTGAATTTCATTTTGTTAGATAGAGACCAGTGTTCAAGTCTGTTGAGATTTATCTGAATCTTGAGTCTATCTTCTAGGATCTATTCCTGCCAGTTTAGTATCATCTGCAAATTTAATGAGTTCCCTTTCTATTCCCTTATCTAAATCATTTATGAAGATGCTGAAGAGTACTGTGCCTAAAAAGAAACCCCATGGCTTGCTTCTCTCCACATAGATGTAATTCCATTGGAATTACATATTCTCCTCCTCTTTTCCCCTCCACCAATTCTAGCAAACAACAATTAACCTGTTTGTAAAGAGTCTATAGTGTTCTCTCTAACCATTGGGAATCCTCTAGATTTGGATATACATGTGTGTGTGTGTGCATATATATATTTGGAAAACAAACTAGAGGTGGGAAATTTAAATACTGCACATTCTGAAACTTTCATCCAGGCATAATATCCTGAATAAGAAACAAGAATAATACTTGAACACCTATATATCGATTTAAATTAGACCAGTTAACACTTATTTTCACTATAGAGAAACATCTCATTAGTGTGTTGTGCACAACACAGTGCATGTGTTGCGATGAACTGATCTGTACCAATAGAAGTAGTATTGCACTCAGGGGAATAAAGAATTCTATACATTTGGGTTCAACAGCCTAATATCTTTCTTATTTATTAAAGTATTTATGGTCTTGATTACCACAGCCTTTTGATAATTGACCATGAATCATAAATCTAAAGTTAATTAGGTCTTGCTTTTTGGGATTATTTTATCCTGGTAAGTATTGCCTTTGGTGAAATGGTGAAAACAAACAAACAAACAAACAAACAAATTTGATGTACTGGATTCAATTCGGGAAATGAAATCTATTTTCACCTTGAAGTTTATGTTTATATAGACAGAGGTGGTATTCAGCAGGTTCTTACCAGTTCTGGAGAACTGGTAGCATAAATTTTGAGTAGTTTGGCAAACCGATAAATACCACCTCTGACTGCCCCCCCCATCTATTCTCTGCCTCCTGAGTCCCATCTAATTGGGAGGGAATTGAGATTTTGCAGTAACCTTCCCCTGGAGTAGGGTGGGAATGGAGATTTTACAGTATCCTTCCCTGCCATGCCCCCCAAGCGACACCCACAGAATCGGTTGTAAAACTTTTTGAATCCCACCACTGTATAGGAACCATGCCAAACCATTATACATACTTTTCCAAAGATTAAAAAAAGGACTAGATGAACTCAAGAAACAAAATTGTGTTATATACATTCACCTAATTCATTATTCAGTCACAAGTTGTCTTTTTGTATTTTAATCAGTATTTTCAAATGTATCTTTTAATTTCATCTCTCCTCCATTCAACTTCATATAATTCAGTCAATACAAGTCCTACATTTTAACAAAAAAGCCAATTCAGTTGCAAAATATGCCACTGATAGAACACATGCTTTTAATCAGTTTCCTTGCACTGAAATAGCCTAGCCAGCTTATGGGCAGCCTCCCATAAGACATCACTTCTGGAAAACTCCAGATTGCAAAAATCTATCCTATAGGAACTGGAAATGCTTTTAAAAAGAAATGAATCCTATTTCCTCTTCAAGCCAGTCAAGTTCATATAAATCTACATTGTATTGTGTAGGCCTGCTAGTGAGGCTTTGAGTTTCTTTGAAGGATACTCCAACACATGGCTGTTAGAATCTCTACTAAATCCAATTCTGTGAGAAAAATATAATTAGTATGGGATTTATCTACCTGAAACATAAGAAATGATCAAGTCATACCAAAGACTTGTAAAAATATTCCAGAAATTCAGGGAGAGTTATTTTCCAATCCTATATCCTTTTCCATTGTTGCAGATGACGACAACTTTCCTGGATGAAAGGTGAGATCCTTATAGTGAAATTAAGCTAATCTAAGAGCCCTACTCAACCATCCCTGGTTATTTCCCAGTTGGATTATTGCAATGTGGTCTATATGGGGATGCTCTTGAAGTGTATATGGAAAGTTCAGCTGGTGCAAGATGCAGGAGTGTGTACAGTTATTGCATTTTTGGTAGAAGCAGCGGCACACAGCTCTGCTGAGTGAACTACATTAGTTACTAGTTGACTCCATCCCAATTAAAAGGAATTGCTGGGTCATAAAAAGCGAAAAAATATTCTTTTAGTTTTGCTGTATGCTAGTCATAGCCACTTGTTTGTAAGATGGGCAGCTATATAAATTACACAAATAAATAATAATAAATAATGCCTGGGTGGAATAGCTTTTGTACATTGTCTGCTGTATCTAAACAAAGGCACCCCCCACCTTGACAAACAAATCCCCAAATCTTCAAGTTATGATCTATTGGAAACACAGGAAATAACAGTTGGAAAGGAAGTTGGAATCATCAATTTCAGCTCACTACCCATTGCATGAATCCATAATAGGATTAATAATCACATAGAAAATAAGATAGGGATATATAGTACTTGCTAATATGCTGTCATATTTCTCCCTTTATTTAATTTTATATTGCACTAAAATCCACAACTGGCAGAATTTCCCTATTTTAATGTTAGAAACACAGGCAGTCACATATGATCACAATTAAACCCCACATTTCCACTGCTAAGGAAGACAGTTGTTACGTGAGTTTTGCTCCATTTTACAACCATGAATCACTGCAGTTGTTAATAAATGGTTATTGAGTGAATCTTGCTTCCCCATTGACTTTGATTGTCGGAAGATCACAAAAAGGTCATTGTTATGGCACGGCAACCATCATAAATACATGCCAGTTGCAAAACATTTGAATTTTGATCACATGACCCCATGGGATGCTGCAATGGTCGTAACAGTCATAAGGGCAGTTGTAACTTTAAATGGTCACTAAACGAATGGTTTTAAGTTGAGGACTACCTGCACTTTTCTTTAGCTACTATTTTTCTAAAAAGTCAAGTTGGTTTATTCCTGATCCTATAGTCCAGGAATTTCAAGCGAAGTTGACAGCTTTGCAGTTGGTTAGTTTTTCTCGACTCATCCTACATTACAGGATTGTGCTGTTGTGAGATAAAAACTGGAGAAGCTAATGTAATCTTAATATGTATTTTTCGGAATATAAGACACACCTTTTCCCTCAAAAAGAGGATGAAAATCTGGGTGTGTCTTATATACTGAATAGATCATTTTTGGCCTCCTGAAAGCAAAAATGGCCATACATAGTCTTTAGGAGGCTTCCAGTATGCGCCTGGGGGCAGGGGAGGGCAAAAATGAGCGAAAAAAGGGCCGTTTTTTGCTCGTTTTTGCCCCACAACCCCCAGGAGCACTCTATAAGCCTCCTAAAGGCTATGCATGCCCTTTAAAAAAAATGGGCCTGTTTTCACAAAAAACAGACTGATTTTGGGAGGTTTGCAAAGTGCAAAAACTTTTTTTTAATTTGCCTCTTCAAAATCTTGGTGCATCTTATACTCTGATGCATCTTATACTCCGAAAAATACGGTACATCATCTTGAGTTTCTGGAAGAAAACTAACACAAGGAAGGGAGCAAGGGAGGGACAGATGTGAATAAAACTAAATCTATGGGAAAACATGGTAGCTGAGAAGTTCAGCTGATGTATTTTAGTATAATGTGTGTGTGTGTGTGTTGTGTGGTGTGTGTGAAAGAGGGAGAGAGAGGAGGAGGGAAGAGGGAGAGAGATGGTTTGATCAGACTAAAACTCAGAACATCTTGACTATTTCAGTTTTGGGATGAATAGAATCTATCATGGTGAGTACGGCAAAACTGAACGCCTCTTTCCCTTTCTGCTCTGAATGGCATGGCTAGCAGCCTGCCTGATGGACTTTTCAGTATCTATTATGGCCTCCAGCTCAAAAGGTAAACCAGGTGGAGCCACAGACTTTGGAAAACTACTACGCCTCAAGTCATTGTTATCAACCAAAAAGTGGACATTGGCATAATTCCCCAAGCCAACAAAGCATTAATGCCTCTAATTAGGAAGTCTGGCTCTATATAGTATCCTGAACATACCCCTAGAACAGATATTTTACATATACCTGCCTGAATTAACAAAACTAATTGTCTGCATGCATTTTAATTGGAGGAGACATGAAAAAATTAAATAGAACTATCTTTGCAGCCAATATTTGCCCTGGCTGAAGCAAGCTGGTAAACTCTAGAGACATATCATTTGTCCCTAACTCCCTAATCCTTAGGACTGTTCTCTAAAATAGATCGTGTATTCCTCAGTGCACACTATTGGAATAAATTATGGCTGTCAAACCTTTATTTCAAGAATCATTTATAAGACAATTTTACTAAGAGAACTTGTGAACAAATGCGAACAAATTATATGGCATCCTATGAATACTAAAAGTACTTCCATACAAAACTTTGGGAATAGAAACTATCTTTACGGATCATAAAAAGGACTTAAAATTCATTGTCAACTAAAAAAAAAAAATCATTAAAAAAGAAAAAAGAACAAGAAGATTGATACACCTGAAAAACCATACCTGAAAAATAAAGGGTATATTTCAAGGAAATAAATAAATACATTTGCATATGAAAGAGTCATAGTTCTAAATTATTTTAAAATATTTTGAGGTTGAGTTATTTAATGCCAACAATAGCAATTTTCTATTTAACCAAGACATGTGATAGCATTAACAAGTATTTTCACATGAATCTTCCTACTAAATATAACTCTTTTTGTTACAATTCTTAAAATATTTTTTTTAAAAATCCCTAGCATAATAAGTTTGGTATCCATACTCCTCAATTTCCATTTTTGTATAGCTATTTAGAGATGGGATTGCTTGACAAACTTTTTTAAAGTATGGATTTTGACATACAGTTGCATTCCAAATTATTTGAGATCAGAAACTTGCAAATTAAATAATAGAAATGCAAATCATTCTAAGTGAATCCATCAACTCTTAGTTCGTTTGGTTTCATAGAGAAGAGCCACAAAGATGATTAGGGGGACATATAAAGAACACTTGCTGGAATTGATAACATGATAATAGTGTTCCAATATCTAAGGGGCTGCCACAAAAAGAGGGGGCCAACCTATTCTCCAAAGTACCTGAAGGCAGGAGAAGAAGCAGTGATTAGGCATTAATTAAGGAGAGAAGCAACCTAGAATTAAGGAGAAATTTCCTGACAGTTAAAACAATGAATCAATGGAACAACTTGCCTCCAGAAGTTCTGGGTGCCCCAATACTGGAGGTTTTTAAGAAGAGCTTGGTCAACCATTTGTTTGAAATGGTACAGGGTTTCCTGCCTGAGCAGGGGATTGGACTAGAAGACCTCCAAGGTTCCTTCTAATTCTGATATTCATATTCAAAAAAAAAAAAAAAGGAAAAAGTAGGTATGTATACATAAGAATAATTAAATAAGTGTTTATTGTATCTCAACCTGAAACTCTGTAAAGAGTTGACAGGTAGTATTTAAAGATCCTAACCAAATCAATAAAAAGAAAGGACGAGGCATCATACATCTATTTATAGTTCAGGCAGTCTTCATCATCTTATTTCATCTTATTTGTCCACCTGCAAATTTACTGCCTGTTTTCTGCAGGGATCCTGAGTTGAAAAGCTGTGGTGGTAGTGCACATATAGCATTAATAAAGTACCAAGATAGATAATCATAAATCAATTGAAAGAAAGGAAGTGAGAGATAGGCCACATATGGGAGTCCTGCTCCCCAATAGTAGCACTGGGAAGGTCATGAGATGTACTTCCCCAGAGCACTTGTCTGGAGAGAGAAGAAGCTGTCTCATTAGTGTCTATCATTCAGGGCACCATGATACCATCCTTCAGAGGCTCACTCACCTGCTCCTCTCCAAGAATTCTGAAATGGTGCAGCTCTTTAATCAAGGAATCTGGACAGCCCGCTGCAATAAAGAAAGAGACCAGAGTGCAGGTTAGAATGGATTCTGGCTTGCTCAGTATGATATACTGCAAGAAGACACATAGTTACAGCATCAATGATGGGTACCCTGCTTAAACAGCACCATAAAATACCGTGAACCTACAAGGGTTAGACTTCCATACTGCATTTCAGAACAGTTTAGGAATGCTTCACATGTAAGATGCTGAGAAATAGGGAAATCTGCAGAAGAGGGTTTTCTACAGTCTCAGCAGTTTTGTGTTCTTGGATCAATCGTGCCAGAATAATACACACCCACCCACATAAGAAGGCATCTGTGAACAGAATATTGTTCCTTAAGACTGAGTTGAATAGCGTGGGTGGCACATGGGATGGAAGCAAGGAAGAAGAGTTAGCCATGAACATTTTTTGCCCTACATATGAACAAGTTGTATAGATGATGAATGAGAATAGAAGGATTAAATTCATGGAAACAGATTATTAAAATATAACAGAATCTTCTAGGGTTTGTATATAGGAACTAATATTTCACCCACATAATATTTTTCTCATTTCCTACATTTATTTACCACCATATACATTCTATCGAATAAAATACAAAGCAAAAAATGTAAAGAACTATAACGAGAGAAGGCAATAAATGTTACTTGACTTATATGGAAAGGCACTGAAGCCTTTCAAGAGATTCTGCCTAGAGAATTAATTCAATTATACTTTCTTGGAAGTTTAATATTCTAAAATATACATAAATCAAAATTGGTTAAAATGTTATTTTTTAAAAAAAACCTCAGCACTGAGATTTATGAACACTAGAAATAAGCTCATTGATAAGAAAAATGTTGCTAGAACTTGAATAAAGATCCCATAATAAAGATTTATAATAGAACTACAGCCAAATCTACTGCACTAATGCCATAGTGCACTCATAAATACTGATTCATCCTTCCACTCTTTTTCAAATCTCAAATTGTTGAATTAAAATGCTGATGTGAAGGTAAGACCTTTATCCTTCTCATGTCTAAACTAGTGTTGAAGAACTGTATCTGTATGACCCCATAATCACTGTTGAGGTGTCAAGCACTGATGCCAAAGGATTTAATAAGTGACTTCATTGTACTAAAATTCACTGCTTTTAGTTAACCTTTTCTCCTTCATATAGTTTATTATCATTAAGAAAAAAAACCTGAAGAATTTGGACTGAAGGTTAATCACAGTTGCCTTATTGACAATACACAGCAGAAAGAAACATGGCCAAAATATAACCAGTAAACAGACAATGAGAGATTAATCAAGACAAAGGAAGAGATATGGAGATTTGTGATTTTCAAGAAGCAGTAAATATGTTATTGTCCTGATTAGAAACTATTTAAAAACTCAGAAAAAAAAGCAGGAATGATATTTTATAGTGAACAAGGAACAACAGGATGCTGGCTGAGTGTTCTTCAATCTAGTCCACATTCATATATTTAAACCAATTCCCAAATTCTCAATGGGTAAGTTGTTCAATCAACTCTGGAAATTTAAGCCCCTACAAGGGGTGCTTAGGTTAGGAAAGGCCTATGCTAGCTTTTCAGTTCTAACCCTAATCCTAACCCTTCATTTCTACAGTGTGAAACATTAAACCCTTTCCTTATACATTTAGAATATATTAACCATGACTCGGTTTCTAGATCTTTAGCTTTTTATAAAGTACTTAAATTTGTGGATATAATAGAATAGAAAGTACATTCTTCCCATAAATGTAAATAGCAACTGCTATTTCAGTGCCAACAAAGATGAAGAAGGAATTATTTCAATAAACCATCTCAACTTTTTTTAAATTTTATGCTGCTAATGGGAAGGGACATTGCTGTTTATTTAATTAAAAAATATATTCGTGCTCTTGACTGACAAGTCAATATAGCACACTTGCAAAATAAATGCTGTTGCTTTTTATTTTTTTAGTAAAATCTTTTATTTTTCATTTTTAACATATAATCACATGTATACTATTACATAGCCAGCATTGTTTTGTATTATTAAATATTTGCATCAATTCATCTTACCATCAATTTCCAAAACATAATTATTAGCTCTTACACCATATTTGTCTTTTATATCACTTTCTTCTCTACTCCCCCTCCCTCCCTTTCTACTCCCCCTCCCTACCTCCTTTCTTCCCTCTGTCATCCTTCCCTACTCTACTTCCCCTTCCTCTCGCCTTCTCCGCTCCCCCCTTTCCACTCCTCCTTTCTCTTCTCCTCTTCCCCCCTCCTTGCCCTCTCTCCTATTCCTCTCTTCTTCCCTTACTTTTCTCCTTTTTTCCCACTCTTCAGCTCATTTGCTTGGTGTATTTCAGCTTCTGAGCAAGCTCCATTTTATGTTGGTGGTATTTATAGTTCCTTTTCTATATACATATTTAATTTTAACATATATTCTCCTCCTTTCTTAAAAAAAGTAGAACAAAAAATATACATATAGTCATTGTACTTTTAACACACACGCCCAGCCTAATTTTGGTTGAGACGTAGACCTGGTTACAATTCCCAGCTATTCTCATCATTATCTTTATATATTATACATCCTTACGTGCCCCCAATTTGTGATTCTGCTTTTAAATCTCAGTAATTTCCCATTGGATGTATTCCATGTTCTCTTTCCATTTTTCCAAATCTTAGATTAGATTACCCTTAAATTGTCTATAAATGACAAACTTAACTGTTCAATGTTCATTACAATTCCCTTAATCTATTATGTAAAATGGCAAGCAGTAAACATTTTATTCATCATCTTAAAAATTCTATATATCCAAGTTTCATATATTTTAACCCATATTTAGTTATCCTTCTGTTGTCATTTTCAGTCAATTCTCAACTCAGTTTAATTCTCATGTATAAAAGTGAAACACAAAGCTCTGCTTTACAACCTCCTCATATCAGTTTCATATTTATCCATATTCCATATATTTTGGGCTTTTTTTTAGTTATCTTTCCATTATGATGTTCAACCAGTTAGCAACTCCATTTTATTGTCATATTTAGGAATACAATCCTTATCTTGCTTTATATTTTCCCCCATTTAGATATCTGATTTTTTTCCTAGTAAGTCTTTTGTCCCAGTTCTCTGTTCCTGTCTTCTCCCTTTTCTTTATTTTAACACCTCAGTTCCCATAAATTTTCCCCAAGCCACCCTCTCAATTTTATATTTTTTCTTTGTTGGGTCTCCTTGTTCAATTTTCCTTATGCCACTAACAACTGCCAAAACCACTTTTATCTGCTTTTTATTCCATTTTGTTGTGATACCTCCTCTTTTTGCAGTTTTCCCTATACCACTGCCAAAACTAATGAAGTTTTTTGTCTGCTTTTTATTTCCCTCCATTTCTCCCCCTTTGTTGTCTTGCTCCCTTTATTCTTCTTTAAATTCTTTTTTAGATCTCTGCGTCTTTGGGTTCAGAATTCTATTTAGGCTTGACTTTAATGATTTATGCATATTTTTTATAATTTCATGTAGTTCTTCTAATTCCCAATTTTCCATGATGTCCAGTTCAAAAGTTATAGTTATTTATACAATTCTTGTCTCAGAGTTCTAATCCACCTTAAATTTATCTACTTCAACTGCTATGGGGAAAAAGCAATGGGAGCCATCTTAGTCTTCCTTAATATACAGTTCCAAGATTGCAGTTAGTTGTACAAATCTTATTTCAAAATTCTGATCCACCTTAAATTTAGTTAATCCAGCTATTTTGAAACTGGAAGAGAAGCTGACACCATCTTAATCTTTTGCAGAAGAGAAAAAGAAAAAAAAAAGACGAGAAAGAAGAAGAGAAAAAAAAAACCTTCGTATTTCCCAGGTCTTGAGTCTGATATTTTTTTCTTTCTTTTAATAACTGCTCAAAATAAATCACTTGTAAGAAGCTTGTAATCAGTCAAAAGTTTTCCTTTGGCTCCTACTTTTCCAAATTCTGATTTATGGGAGTTGGTTCATTAAAACTTCCCACAGTCAAGGTTAAGTTATCCATTATCAATAAAAAGACATGTTCTTTCTTAATTTCCAGTTCCAAGATTGCAGTTAGTTATACAAATCTTATTTCAAAATGCTGGTCCATCTTAAGTTTAATTAGTCTAAGTATTTTGAAACCGAAATAGAACCTGACACCGTCTTAATCTTTTGCAGAAGAAAAAAAGGAAGAAAGAGGAGAAAAAGAAAAAAACCTTCCAAATTCTGATTTATGGGAGTTGGTTAATTAAAACTTCCCACACAGTCAAGGTTAAGTTATCCGTTATCAGTAAAAAGACGTGTTTTTTTCTAATTATATTAACTGGAAGGAATTCAGACAAAGTAAAAGTAAATTTTTCGGATTATTGGTTTCTATTTCAGATTCAAAACCAAATTTAAAGTTTATGATTCAGTGGACTTGTCACTTCTCTGCTTTCTATTCTTCTGTCTGAAAGCATTTCAAACAAAAAGCTTCTGGAGGGGGGGTAGTGTTGCAACCCTCCACCTTCCTTTCTTCCTTATCTTTTGGAAAAAGAAAGTCCCGATCTGACCATCAATATTATTTATATTCTCAAGATTTCTTTGCCTTTTCCAGATTTAATTTATAGTTGTGGGTTAGATAAATTTTCTTACCCGGTCTTTATCTCTTCCACTTCCCTCCTGTTCCATTCACTTCCGATTTATAGGCAAATCTCTGACCTACGAGGGACTGTTGCTTCCCTCTGGGTCTGATGAGACTCTGCCCTTCTTTGCCTTGCCTCCAGTGGAGGTTCTGATCCAAAAAGGATCCCCAAATTTGGTTGTCAGGCAGGGTTCATGTGAAGCTCTTCAGAGCTCATATCTCCCATGTTTGTCCAGCTAGAGAAATTCCTGTCAACTCTGTTGCTTTTTATTTTCAACAGAAGAGAATATTTGTAGCTCAGGTGGAACTTGGAGTCCTTGGTGCTCTCTGAGAGCTTGATAGTTTTTGTGTAACATCTTCAGTGCTACATTGGAGAAGAGCATAATATGGAACTATCCCTCAATGGAGACTGCAGCTATAGTATACTATGTAATCTGAAGTTGCAGATTACCAAAATGCCCACTGTTTCATACCACCTCATCTAGAAGCTTAAGGTGATCTAGCTGATTTGTTCCATTTATTTTATCCTTAAAAATTCTGCAATATAAATTGGTTAACCGAATGGGGACCTTGACCTTCCATTTTAGTGCAACACTCTATTCCCTACAGCACAATACGAACAGACAGGAACTTACACCTTCATGTATGTAAAGTCTTCCACTGACAATTATATAAAAGGAAAGTACTTATAGACCAGTAGTGGGTTCCGGATCCCATTGCAACCGGTACAGGGCCCAGTGTCCTCCTTATGAATGCGTGTGCAGTGCGCACATGTATTGTACCTTCCAGCGACACCTCTGCAAGGCTCTGCAACGCTCCAGCTGCTCGGTAGAGCATTGCACAGGTGCTATACGTGCCATGCGCTTAAGGCCCCAAAGGCTTTAAAGGACAGGTAAGGAGCTTAGGTGGCGGGTGGGCCCTCTGGAGCACCATACCGGAACAGTACCTGGTGCTCCGGGCAGGCACTGGTACGCCTGTACAGGGGCATTACCACCTGCAACCCACCCACTGCTATGAACCCACAAAATGATGAGATTCTAGAGATCATATTCTGCCCTGACATAAAATAATCCATCTTCCTTTAGTAATGGAATACCTTATGCCACCAAGCTCGAAATTTTGGACTGGAAACCTAGAACTACGCCGATTAAGGTCTGATCTAAGTGTAGTACATAAAATTGTCTGCTACAATGTCCTACCTATCAATGACTACTTCAGCTTCAAACTGCAATAATATAGCGGGCAAACAATAGATTCAAACTCAAGGTAAATGGCTCCAAACTTGATGGCAGAAATATGAATTCAGCAACAGAGTGGTCAATGCCTGGAATGCACTACCCAATCTGTTGTTACATCCTTAAACCCACATACCTTACCTTGAACTGTCTAGTGTAGACCTCACCACTTTCCTAAGTGGTCTGTAAGGGGCTGTGCATAAGGCTCCTTATATACTGTCCCTGTCCCCATTTATTGTACCCTTCATGTGTCATATTCAGTTTATACTTATACCTGTTATCTCGTACATGTTTGATAAACCAACCAACCAACCAACCAACCAAACAACAAACAAACAAACAAACAAACAGTAGAGTTGAAATCAAAACAAATCCAGAACAAAACTAAACAAAACTAAACCAGGAACTGTAATTAAACCTTCATTTCTCAGAAGTTCATTTCAATATTTTTACCCTATCTCAGTGTTTTCAGGAAAAGCCACCTTCAAGTGCTTTTTGGAAGGTTAAAAGGATGGGACCCAATCAAACTTCAAAGGGAGAAAAGGCACATATCCCAGATCCCATAAGATGGCACCATTTAAGGGAAGAGATAAGAAGTATTCCTGCCCTATCTTGCAGGTAGAAATTAAGTTAGGAAGAAGTGATTCCCCCAGATAACCCTGGGCCAGTGCCATAGAGGCCTTTAAAGGTAATAACCAAAACCTTGAATTGCACCTGGAAGGAAACTGGGAACCAGTGCAGCTAGCGCAACAGGAGTGTAGAGATACCGATAACTGTATGTGCTGCCATATTCTGGACCAGTGGTAACTTCTGAGTGGCCTTAAAAGTCAGCCCCATTTAGAGCACACTGCACTAATTCAAACTGGGTACAAGATGAACTTGTGCAAGGGCATCCCCTACTTTTTGGCTGCCACCTGTGGTGGAACAAGAGATATATGGTAGTTCCATTTTATTGATGAGCCTTCTAGTGCTGAAAATTAGCCATACCACTCAGAGACATTCCCATATGCCTATGATACCATTAAACCTAGCCTGTTATATATGTCTAAGGTTATCAGTTGAAAATACAGATTCATATTGACATTCATTCTGCCAAATCCCTTAGCAAAGACTTCTGTTCCTTGTTCTATTTCTTCCTCAAATCTACTTGCTTGCACAGTAAATGCTATGCAATTCTTGCCTGAGACTGGAATAGATAAACAAATGACAGGAAATGCCTTGCTAGCAATATAGAGAGAGCATATCAGCTGAAACAGGGAAAATTCTGCAAGAGTGATTGTGTGAGGCTCTGGCCTCTGCTTGCAAAAGCTCTTCCCTCTTAATAGCTGCTTTAAGGCCAAATTACTCAAAGTAAATGGACCGCTATGCCATTTGCTTCAAAGATACCTTCTGCTAACCTTTATGGCAGATAAAAAAAATATCAACAGGGAAAATGTTTGCATTTCAGAGTGCTTTCTTTTATTATACAAGTATTTAAAGAACTGGCTTTTTTTTACTGTCTTCATTTGAATCTCATTTTGGGCTAAATGTTAAATACGTTAACTTTCTTGGCTTTTCTATCTATCTCACTGCTATGGGCAGCCCATTCAACAAACTAAAAGAGGGGAACTTCAGGGCCAAATTTGACCATATCTTATAAATCAGCAGACCAAGGGATTTAGAGTGGTTAGTGAAGACAATTAACAGATTTATAACAGATAGTACACTAATCATGAAACACTCGCTAGTAATGCACTAACATTTGGTGTTAAAATGTAGATGAGAGGATGAATTTTTATACATTTGGGTCCATTTCTCAAGGAATAAGAAGTTGAACTGTTATGGTTTTTAATTTTTCTTGAGTTTGGGATTCAAATGAATGCACATTTAATTCATATAAATAATTATTATCTAAATGAATTATATGTGGTGCATTTGATTCTGCCTCTGAAAATGAATGGAGAGAAGAATCAAATTTAGCTTCAGATTCTTGCATTATGTCATGCCTTCTATGAATTAAGCTGGCATCTCAGGGGGACTATATATAAAAGGAGAAAAAAAAACCCATCAATGGTAGACGTCAGGTGATACTTACAATACAATACACTAATACAACTATAATACAGCCAGCAATCCCACTATTAAAAACATCATTAATAAGAACCAACAGTTTCAGAAAAATATCAAAAAAAAATCTTATTTTATGTTAAGTGACTGAAGTACTTGAAATTAGAATCATAGGGTGGGAGGAACCTTTTAGTCCAACCTTCTGCATAGGTTGGAGTCGTTAGACTATCCTGGACAAATGGTTATCCAATCTTTTCTAGAAAACCTCCAGTGATGGAGCACTCACAACTCTGGGAGGAAACCCACTGATTAATTATTCTCACAGTCAGGAAATTCCTTCTTGTTTTTCCAGGTTGAATTTGTCTCTGATGATCAACAATTTACTAACTTAATTTTGGGATTTACTGAAAATCAAATTAGTAACAGTACCCAAAATGTAGAAGACACAGATTTGAAGTGATGCCCAGTTTCCACAATGCTCATTGTGCAGAACAAAATGTTATAACTATGTTCTTTAATACAGTCTCTGCTAGAAAACTAAAAGTTTGAGCAGAAAAGCCCCTCTTTTCTAGAGGGTCATTATGAATTTCGCCACTTGCTGAAGCTGCTGGACAGCTCCCTGCTGACCCTGGCAGATAACTTGTCTTGTTTAGCAAGGGACACTTTCCCTTCAAACAAGGGTGACTTTATTTGGCTTCATTTCAACAGTAGCATTTGTCTGCTGCCAGCCATGCTATTTATACTTATTACTTTGGTTGCTTTGTTATTGTACATATCTGGAGGCTATATGCACAACAGGCCTAGGGAACAAAGTAATATCCTTTTTTTTTAATTTTTGGTTTCAAAACTAGCTTTCATCTAGAACACATCCCTCCTTACTAATATTGTATCCATAAATATTACAGTACAAAGCTCATGACATGAATAGAAGGTGAAATGTGCTTTGCACTCTTGCCCTTCTTGCTGTTTAGCACAATCAGACCAGTTCATGAAAAGATTTATCTTCTTCATCTTTTATTCAAAGAAAAGATGAAATCTCCAAAGCAAGCTCTTTTCTTGGATTTCAACTCTTATGCTGGCATGAGTCTTTGAAGATAGTCGGCTTTTTTTTCCCAGAGAGGTAGAGAGAGTATGGGAACTTTCTCCATGCTGTGAAATGATTCTAAGAAGGGCAGAAAAAGACCAACAATGGCTGAGTTAAAAAAAAATCATCATGGAGCAAAAGGAGAATTTCATTACCGAGAACTGGAAGGAGAGTGGAGATGTGCAGGTGAAAGCCAAAAGATAGGCCTTTTTTTTTAAAAAAGGAAATCTTTAAAATAATTAACAATTGTATTAGAAGAATATTAGAGTGCTTCAGGGTAACTGAGTCTTTGGAGTGAAGTAGTGTATAAATCAGATAGCTGGATAGTGATCTTGTAGAATTAATTTTGTCATATTTACATACGGAACCAAAGTTGTCCTTCCGTCTTTACATCACCAAGAAATCAGCAACAGCAATAAATGTACAGGTAGTCCTTAACCTACGAGCCCTGCTAAGCAAGACATTTGTTCAGTGAGTTTTGCCCATTTTACAACCTTTCTTGCTGCATTTGTTAAGTGAATTACTGCAGTCGTTACATTAGGAACACAGATGTTAAGTGAATCTGGCTTCCCTGTTGACTTTGCTTATCAGAAGGTCACAAAAGGGGATCACGTGACCTGGGATGCTGCAAATGTCATAAATATGAGTCAGTTGCCAAGTGTCCGAATTTTGCTCATGTGACTGCAATAGTCGTAAATGTGAAAAATGGTCATAAGTCCCCCTTTTCAGTGCCACTGTAACTTTGAATGGTCATTAAATGAACTGTGTTAAGTCGAGGACTACCTATTCCCATAATGGCAAACCTATGGCACACGTGCCACAGGTGGAACGTGGAAGCCTCTCAGTTGAGCTCCACCACGCATGCGTGCGTGTCTCCCACTGGCCAGCTGATTTTCGGGTCTCTGCAGCATGTGTTGTTTAATCAAAATGCAGTTAAAACACTATACAAGCCTTCAATAATTTAACTATATACATTCAACAGGAACACAAAGTGCCTCAAAGGAGCAGATAGACGTAAATCCTAGAGGGGCAGGAAATGTATCACTGAACAATGGAGATGAATGCCAGAGAGGAATAAAGCTGTATACAAGGCAGACATAACAACCATAATGCTGTACGCATGCATGGGAAAGTGGGTGCCCCCGCACCCCATTTTTGGCCCTAGGAGGCTTCAGGAAGGCCTGCTAGACCCAAAACAGGGCACAGGGGTGTCACACATGCATGAGCGGAGGTGGGGGGAGGATTGCACGCACATGTGCAAGGAGTGGAGCGAGTGGGAGGGTCATGTACATATTGTATTAGGGGTGTGGGCGTGCACGCATGTACTGTTGTGCGTGTATGTACACTTTCAGCATGCGAGAACAAAATTAGCTAAAATGATTAGCCATCACTGACCTATACTCTGTACAGTGACACTGTAATTAGCACTCAGGCAAAAAAAAAAAGGAGGATCACTTTCTGGAACAATTTAGTAGCATTAAACAGCATTTTGTCATTTGGTTGTACTTCTCTGAAAAGGGGCTGCTATGAAAAGGGGCTGAAAGAGTTTTCAGTCTTGCAGAATCATCTGAGTTATTGGAACTTCCATTAAGATTGACATGGGGATCCCTACCCTAACCATCAATTTATTACCCACACTTTTGGTTATGTTGGGTGCCATAATCCGGGGAAGCAGAAAACAGAAAGGATGGCTAGAAAACAAACAAAACAAAAAAAATGTTATGAAGAAAGTAAAATATCCCATCAGGAAAGATGGTTTCTGTAAAGTAGTTTCTTGAACTGCTTTGAACGTAGCTACAGCAGCTTCACTCCTTTTAATGACAGGCATCATTTCATCTCCACATATCGCATTCTGTTCTGTTAACTGACCTTTCTTAACTTAGTGCCTTCTCCAGATATGTTGAAGCTACAATTTCCAGAACAGTCAACTGACAAATAAAATATGTATCCCAAATACATTCAGAGGACAAACATACTGGGAGAGACTACTGCAAACCAAGCCACACTTTTCTGAATCCATAAGGAGTCCTTTGGTGGGGACTTAATCAATATTTGAATGCTACATAAATGCTTTAAACTTTAAGTGAGGCAAGCTAGCTCTAGGCCAAAGATCAAACATGTGCAGAATCACATTCAGCCAGTAGGGATTACTGAAGGCCATTCGAAGAAGATACTGTGCACAAAATAAATTAATATTGAGATGGAAAATAATGACTTGTTTGTAGTATAAAAGACCTCTAGATGATCAACATTATTTACATACATTTGATACTACATGCATATACATACATACAAACATACATACATACATACATACATATGCTGGTCTTGTTGTATTCGGGTCTTTTCCCATGTAAGATTGAGATTGTCTTGGCAACAGTTCAGTGAGGTCCCACTCGCCATCTTCAAGCTGGTTTTTTTCGGCTTCTCGCACAACCACGTAGCCGAAAACACCAGCCTGAAGATGGCGAGTGGGACCTCGCCGAAACGTTGGCAAGACAATCTCAATCTTACACGGGAAATATCCGAATACAACAAGACCAGCATACCTACATCTGTGAAAATCTACGAAAATAAATAATATAAATATAATATAAATAATATAAATATAAATAATATAAATATAAATAATATAAATATAAATAATACTAAATATAAATATAAATATAAATATAAATATAAATATAAATATAAATATAAATATAAATATAAATATAAATATAAATATAATATAAATATAAATATAATATAAATATAAATATAAATATAATAATATAAATATAAATATAATATAAATATAAATATAAATATAAATATAAATATAAATATAATATAAATATAAATATAAATATAAATATAATATAAATATAATATAATATAAATAATATAAATAATATAAATAATATAATAATATAAATATAAATAATATAAATGTAAATGTAAATGTAAATGTAAATGTAAATATAAATATAAATATAAATATAAATATAAATATAAATATAAATATAATATAAATATAAATATAAATATAAATATAAATATAATATAAATATAAATATAAATAATATAAATATAAATAATATAAATATAAATACACACACAGAGAGAGATATAGATATATATCCCTGTCAAATCTTTACACGCACACCCACACATGGACACACACATCACACCATGTCATTTACTGTGTTCTATGATGTCACTTGGCACTGTTTCTTCTTGGCAAGATGAGGACAGCTCTGCATTTCACCTTAATCAAATAAAATTAGGACAGGTGGCAACCCTGCAGGCAACACAATTATGCAAAATGCCAGCATTCAATACATACTGTCCTTCCACCAAACCCCTGTGTAATGGGACATCTTAGTTATATATTTTTTAAAAGAAACTGACAGTTTGAAATTGAAATGCACTGCAGGGGGAGATTCTGCCCTCATTTATGAAACATATAAATGAAGAACGTCAGTGATATCTTTAAATATATTTGTACAGACTTGATCATAAGTGCATATAAAAATAAGATAGAGGATAAAGGAAATTAACCCCAAGTTCAATGCAAAAAGAATTAATGTGACATATCATTATTCTTATATTGCCACCAAGGGATCGTATTCTGCTTTCAAAACTTTCAGAACAGGAATAATTTGTAGGAGTCTGCATACTTCAAAAATTATTAGGATGAATTGTTTCAAATTTGACAGGAGCACAACAGTGCTTTACATATTATTAAAATATTAAAGACTTTTTAAAAAAGCTTTCTGCGCAAGCCTGAAAATAAGAGGCTGCCATTTTAAAGAGTCTCACTGAAGAGAAGACCAAGGGTTTCCCCAAATTCTGATTTTTAGGATGCTGTGCAAAGCAGACCTTTTCAAAGAATGTGCACTGTAATGTTGATTCATCATGCCATCCTTGACATACTGGAATTATGCAAACTTATGCCTACTTGCTGCTGTCAGCATGCCAGTTACATTGAGCTAAAGGTCTAAGGGGACCATCCCATTGAGTTCAATGATGCTGACATCCAAGTAAGTGGATATTGATTGCAGCATTAGGGTATAAGTCACTGTCCTATAGAAATGAACTGTAGAAACTGCATGGAGCATACGGAATCGGTGCTATATATCTTAATGGTTTTTCTGAATTGCACAGCCAATTTAAAGTCTTTCAGAATAGAAGGCTTTAGAAGAAGGAATAGATGAAATAAGCTGCTTCAATATAAATGGGAGAGTGAATGCAAATGCCAGTTGCATTATAGAGATAATACACCCAGCTTACTTTAGAATGCTACACCTTAGGAGGCACCTCAAGCACTAGAATAGTCAATACTTCACACTAAACTATGGGAAATGAATGCACAATACATCTCTGTGAGCCAATTGTTCAGTGTGTCAGCATCGCAGTACCACCTTGTAGAAACAAATTAAGCTGCACCAATTTGCCTGTTGGACCCAATTTGTAGCAATGTAGGGCATCTGTAGAGAAAGTTTTGTTTTTCAGATGAATCTTGCATATGAAACAGGCAAAATTAATTAAAACTTGTCTGTCTTTCAGTACCCCCTCTGTGGATTTTACTCCACTAGTCATTGCTTGTCCATTACTCAATAAGGGGCGGTGTTGATCTCCGTTTCAAGGCCAGCTGTCTGAAGATATTTCCATAGTTATGTGGCCAGCATGATGTCATGGAGCATTGCTACCTTCCCACCAAATTGATATTATTTATCTACTTGCATTTGCATGCTTTCGAATTGCTAGGTTGGCAGTAACTGGGGTGAAGATGGGAACACTTGGGTCTCAAACTTGGGCTACCAACTTTCCAGCCAACAAGCCCAGCATCTTAATCACCTTGCCTCAGTTTGTCTTTCAGAAATTTCCTTAAAGCAGGAATTCTCAAAGAGTGTGATATTTATCACTTCAAAGCAGGGGTGTCAAACTGGCAGCTCCCTTTTTAAGATGCATACTGAATTGGAAATTTTTGTTTTTCAATACAGGCAAGTGTATTTAACCCATTTTACTTTTTTCTGCAATGTGGAATATTCTGAAAGTAGTTACAACAGGACCTGGGAGTACAAATCTTTTGATATCCTTCCTCCAGAGAAAGCTGGGAAATTAATTCCTTATTTGTAAACTAATCGTTGTAAACTGACTTATATTGCCCATTCAATTGTAGCTTGTTTTTTAAAAGTTGAGCCAAATTTGTGGCAGGACAGGAACAAATCCAATAATTTCTATAAAAGTGAAGGGGGGGGGAGGAAGGCAATTGAATCATTTTTTTCCACTTTGTGAGGTGATATTTTGTCCAAGAATATTTTCACGTTTCTTTGTTTCTAATCCATTATAAAGTAAAGTTCAAATTAACAGTTTGAAAACACAGTCTTGACGCGATAAAAAGACAATAACAGTAGTCCTCAAGTTACAATCACAATTGAGCCCAACATTTAGGTTGCTAAGTGAAACATTTGTTAAATGAGTTTTACCCCATTTTACGATCCTTCTTGCAACAGTTGTTAAGTGACTCGTTGCTGTTTTGAACAGCTGTTAAGTGAATCATTGCAGTTGTTAAATTAGTAGCATGGTTAAGTGAATCTGGCTTCCCTATTTACTTTGTTTGTCAGAAGGTTGCAAAAGCTGATCACATGATCCCAAAACACTTCAACCATCATACTGTAAATATGAGCTAACTGCCAAGCATCTGAATTTTGATCATGTGACCATGGGGATGCTGCAATGGTCGTAAGTGTGAAAAATGGTCATGTCACTTTTTTCAATACCATCGTAACTTTGAACGGTCACTAAATGAAGCATTGTAAATTGAGGTTTACCTGTATGCATTTCAACTCATCACTTAGAACTTCCTTTCTCCCTTATTCAGGATTAGGCAACGAGGTCTTCCTGATGTTTTGTGCAAAAATATGCAACAATCAGACTATTCTGAAAAGATTGGAAGTATCATATTTGATCTACCCCAAAGTATTGTGGCCAGTGGCCAACCAGATAACTATGAGAAGATCACAAGAGGACATAACTGTGGTAACATTAATAATGTATATTCCAATGACCCATTTAGTGGGTTATATCCAATCCTGCTTGAAATTAATTTAAAGGAAGGTTACCCCATGTCAAAAGAAAAGACAGGGCATAAATAACTGATATGATGAATCAATCAAATAAATTAGCAACAGAGGTTGAAATCATGAATCCCATGAATATAGGTTTTATAGGGTAGTATCTTTAGCCACAGAAATTCTGAATTGCCAATTACATACATGGTCAGTTCAGCATTGATCTCACCGTGCAGGATCATTACTAGCAAAGCAAATTACACAAGCAAGCTATAACTCTGCATGTACTCAATAAAGTGCATGTCTATGACCATTTCAAATATATTCCATAAAGTTAGAGTTGCTAACCATGGGCTAAACATTACAACATTAACTTCACATCCGAGGATTGGTGACTTAATTTGACTACCCTTGAGGCTGCTTCTAAGTCCATGATGCTATGAATCTCTTTTCATCATTTCAGCAGCTGATGATGAGTGAGGTAATAGCCCACTAGAGACTGTTTGTGTTTTATCCTACTGAATCAAGAGATTAAATCGACTCCACAAATGTCTAAACTACAGAATGATTCATTTGTGTTATTTTCATTGATTTGAAAAAGCTGTGGGATAAAAGTGACTCCAATAGCACTTAAACTACTGTAACCCACCTAGCTCTATACAGTTGGGTTTTCTATCATCTATTCAATCCAGACAATTTTTCTAGAAAAAAGTCCGTCCCCACCCCCAGGAACAGAAAATAAGAAGTTTATTGTCATTTTATCCTTGTAAAATTTTATGTATGTAGAAAAGTAATTCATACTTTAAATATATTTTAATATACACTAACAGTTATACTGTTATGCTATGCTCTGATGGCAAACTTATGGCCGTTGCGCATTGCTCTTCTGGGTTCCGATGTGCACATGCTAGTTGTTCTTCGTATGTGTGGGAGTGCCAGAAACCAGAAGAGCAGCTCCCTGGCGCGCATGCATTGTGTTTCCAATTTCCAACGCGTATGCGCCCTGGAAACTGGAAAATCAGATGAATGGTGTGCATGCCAGAGAACTGCTCTTCCAGTTTTTGGTGTTCCTGAGTGTTTGTGCTGGGGAGCTGCTCTTCCAGTTTCTAGCACACACACCCACACACCCTCCCGTTTCGGCACTTGGTGCCTAAAAGGTTTGCCAACACTGTGCTATGCTATGCTGTTTGTTATTTTATTTAGTGAAACTCTCAAGTTGTAAGGTAACCAACAATAAAAATCACAGTCAGAAAATAAGATAGCTGATAGGAACCTGCCAGGGTAGAGATGAAGGCAACATCAAAAAATGGGCATTGTGTCATTGCGATGTAAACTCCACCCCTTAAGGAGTTCTAAGGAAGGAACAGCAAACTGAAGTTGGTTCCATGCAAAGTGGAAATTGACCACCTCTTTTGCAATTCTTCTCTGAACATGAAGGATTGAGTGTCAGCTCCGAGGCCTGCAGTTGTCATTCAGGGAAGAAGACTGAGCCAGCTGCCAAGACTCACTGTCCCACCTACACAAACTCAAGAAATTCATGCTAATAATCCATGATTAATTGCTGGGTGGTTTCGTTCTGAATCAAAAGGTGATGGGTGTGCGCACATGTGGGATGTGGCTTATCTTAATTACCAATGTAGCTATAAAAGGTGGTGGGAACCACAGGGTGGCAGCTCCAACAATTTATTCATTGCCTTAGTGCTTTGTTGGTCAGTTCGTGCCTAAGGAAGAATACAAACTGCATTTCAAACCGTTTCTGTGTTTGGCTGGTTTCATTATCCCTTCAGAACCTGACATTGAGATTGCCCAGAAGTACTCCTAGCAGTTGCTTCTAATGAGGACAGTTGCAATTGTTTTATTCTACTATGATATCATTGACATTTCTTTGAAGTTGCTGTCCCTTTTTAACACTTCCATAATATTTGCAATCATTTCTCTATCTACATCAAATCACTTTTCAAAGTTGTTTTTTATTTTCTAATTTTTCAGCATTTGTTACTTCAAATTTTGTAGCTGGCTAATAGTTTTAATTTTAATGATTTGGCATCTGTTTTTTTGCTGAGTAGCTTCTTTTCAATTTCAATTGCTTTTGTGGGACTATATTTGAGGTAATTGTTTTAGTCATAAATGATTGTATATATCATGCAAAATTTTATTTCCTTTGACTGGATTTCAAAGAAGTTTACCTTTGGCTTAGTGTTTTTCATGAATTCTAAGAAAATTCTCAAAGTTGTTAACGTTTAGATAATTGTATTTCTATTTGATTATTTTGATATGGCTGTTTAAAAATTTCATTGGCTACAACCAAATCAAAGTTTGTGGGGTTTTTTTTGTACTGCTTTTATAGATCACTTATTTTTTCAGTTTCAAATCTTTTCATTTTTAACTATTGTTTCAAATTCAATGTCAGTAAACATATTTTTCTCATTATGAATTGTGTCCAATCAAATTGTTCTTAATGGTATTTGGTTTTGGAAATTTTATTTTCCACATTTGTTTCAGCAAGCCATGAATTATTAGCTGTAACTCATAGTAAAATTTAAAAAACAATTACTTCATTAGTTGTTCAGCAATTTCCTTCATGTTACTTTATAATTCCATGCCTGATCAGGAAGCCCTGTAGCCCGCGTGTTACCAATACATTCTGCTAGTTCTAAAGAATATATCTATGATAGCCCAGAACTGAATAAAATTCCAGTGCATTTTCCTCTATACAACAAGAGCTTTCAAAGAGGCAATTTAAAAGGAATTATAATTGATGCTAAAGGAAATATCTAACAAAAGGGAATATTAATAAGAGTTATGTGATTTTATAATGTGATTATGGCTCTTGATACTTAACCTTTGCTTCAGCTACAAAGCTTTGAATAGGTTTTGCCTCAAAAGAGTATTTGTTATTGTGATATTATTTATGAGAATGGGGATCTATTGTGGCACAGTGGTTAGAACACAATATTGCAAGCTAACACTGCCCACAGCCAGGAGTTTGATCCTAGCAAGGTCAAGGTTGACTCAGCCTTCAATCCTTCTGTCAGTAAAATGAGGACCCAGATGGTTGGGGGCAATATGTTGATGTAAACTGCTCAGAGAGTGCTCTAAAGCACTATGAAGGGGTATATGTCTAAATGGTATTGCTATATTAAAATCTAATGTGGATTTTATCATTTTGAATTTTTTGACCTTTCAGCATCTCATGAGCTTTTCTCCACCATCTTATTTCTCAGCTCTATTATGAGTGGGCCAGGATTAGACATCAGAAGCCCTATCTTGGGCATAGCACTAAGTTCCTTTCCAAGAGCACTGGCACATATGAACTGAGCATTTAAGGATGCAGTTCGGATAGATGAACATTGTAGATACCTGGCAGTCCTAATTCTGATGATGAATATCATCTTCTACAAACTTTTAGAACTCTCCTTTTCCAATATTCTGATGTCTGGCTAGTATTTTTTCTGTTACTATTTTATTGTAACCAATTGCTTGCTGTCCATTTCTCTTAACGTATCCGCCCCCCCTCCCCCGGCCGCCTGTGTTTACAAAATTGTCATGTCTGCCCAAGGCTTCAATTTTCCTACCTTTCCAGTTCCAGTTCTCACACTGGGATATTTTTACAGCAGCTGAAAGAAATGAACACACAGCAACACTAATGCTGTATTATTGCTTATTTTCTGCAGACAACACTTTAAGAGGAAAAAAAGTGCTTTTACCAAAATATATAGAATTTCTTTCCTCCATAATTTATGGCTCCTCTTGATAATGAGGAAATGACCTAGTCCCCTGGGTAATTTCTTAATACTACTATAGTGTTTATCCCTAACACTGACAACACAAACACAGATTGAAATTTGTTATACATTAAACAGCAATCCCAATGGTTGTAAGTCAAAGACTGCATTCCCTTAAAAAAGACTCTCTTTTTTTGTAAATTAAATGTACACACTAATATTTTTTTAAAGTAGCTAAAACTAGCTATGTTTTCTAGCAACTTTGAAGCTGAAGATGGATAAAAACAGCAAAGGTTAAATGTTAGCTTTGAATATATCAGAGCTACAGAATGCTGTTCAATAGAAACATCTCCAATTTGATCAGTCAGCTGATGGAATTTTATGAGGAGCAAACACAGTTGTATTCTTGGTGTATATTTGTAGCAAAGAACTTATTTTAAGATTCAGAGAAGCTTGTATCAGAGCTGATCCTATGAACAAGAGTCTCCTTACTGAAGATCTTCAATAACAAAGATGTACTGTAAGTTGCTCTTATGTAAAAGAACTGGGGGATGAAGGAAATTACTTAGTGCCCTATTTGTAGCTTTTGCAAAGTACCTATACAGTTCCAATTGTTACCTAACCTATAATAAATTGAAGCTGAAATTACCACTTGTAGTTTAAACCTCCAGCTGTAGCTTTCTTTTCCTTCATATATTCATTTTCCTGACTGTCATAGCCTTTGGGGGGTGGATATCAAGAGCTCTCCGTTGATTATAGTTCTGTTTATCTGTGATGTGCTTTTTGGATTTGTTTTGTTACAATATTCTGCTGCAAAATAGAAAGCTAGATGAACAGTAAGAAACATAACAGAGGGAAATATGCATCTTTAAAGAAAATTCTGTATGATGAAATGACCCCCACCCTGACCCCCATGCAAATAGTGGGGCAGACAGAAAACTTTGAGGTAAAGTTTAGTGCTCAAAAGGAAATAGCTTCTCTTTGCTAGGCTATGGAAATCTAACCCAGTGTTTTTCAATCACAGCAACATGTTGTGTAGAATTCTAGAATTCCCCAGCCAGCTGTGCTAATTCATATGTCTTGACATCAACGAAGAAACGCAGACCTACTCTATGGCTTTTATGACTATCTTTCCAAAATAAGAAACATGGCCATGCCTAAGCTTTTGATGCACACAGACATGGCATTACTGGCAATAACCTTCCTTCCTTCCTTCCTTCCTTCCTTCCTTCCTTCCTTCCTTCCTTCCTTCCTTCCTTCTTTCCTTCCTTCCTTCCTTCCTTCCTTCCTTCCTATAATCAAAATTCATTCCTTTATGGCCTCCCTCCCTGTTAATTCTGATTGTCCATGTTTGCTTTTAAGCCAAGACTTAAAAAAGAGAGCAAAAACCTGTATGTATGTATGTATGTATGTATGTATGTATGTATGTATGTATGTATGCATGCATGCATGCATGTATGTGGTTGGGTTTGTGTCTGCATAATATTTGTTACACAATTCTTATAATTTCATCTATGTCACCTCCCAAATTCAGAAGCATGCTTGATTCTTAGTCTAAAGCAGTTATTTTGTCAACTGAAAGAGAAAATCCAAGAATCACAATAATAAATAAAAATTATAGCAATAGCAACTTACACATATACTTCTCTTAATGTCCCCTTGGCCTGTGCTTTTCAACACTCTCTGAGCAGTTTACAATGTCAGCATATTGCCCCCAACAATCAAAATTATTCAACACCTAAATTATTACAATTTCATGATATCAAATAAACATTTGAGATTAGTCATTTCTCTCTTCTAGCCATTCTATCTATTCTTGGGAGTTAACAGAGGTTTCTATGGAAAGAGGCAAGTAGCAAAACATGCCACACAACATTGTGAGGCAAACTCTATCCCTTACGTGCAACATCAGAAAATAACTATGAAAGGGTAGAATTTGCACTGTGTTGTTAAAACCCACATTTTATCATGTAGGTGTCATTGTTACTTGCTGTGGATACATATGGAGAATAATCTGAACACACACACACACATATATATATTTAAAGATTTTGTAATTCAGATGGTAATCCTGTTTAAGAAGATAATTCACTCTTTTAGCCAGAGGAAAAGTGGCAGGGATTAAAATATGCAAGGACACATCTAATAATACAATTTAACCCCTGATAAATTCTATGATTTCTGAAGTACATGGATCGGATACTTAAGCTGTATCATTTATGCATAAGGATAGTCACCGTATGAGTGGAAAGCAGGAGCCAAAGATACATAATTAAGAGCTATAAAATGGGCATCAAATTTCCTAAGAGGGAATTTCATGTTTGGGAACCTCTTTCTTGCAAATCATCAATCTTCTTTTCTTTTTTTTAAAAAAAGAACTCAATGCCATTCTGGTTTGGAAAATTATTCATGGATAAGTTCTGACTTTGCTTCTCAGAAATCCTTGAGATTTGCAAGAATTGCCAAGACCATAGGAGAGAATAGCATCAGTGACTGGATATATAAAAATATATGCATAAAAGAGGTGTAATCGTGGCCCATCATGAGATTCTCTTAGCAAATAATTAATATCATTATGAATTATTTAACATAAGTTCTCCTTTCAATGAGGCCATGCCAATTTCCACTTGTCTTGATTTATCATCATACTTGGGAAATCATTACTTAGATTCAGTTAGCGCTTATTATCCTCCATTTTAAGCTATTAACATTAGGTAGTATAAGGAAGATAAATGTACAAGGTCATATTTAAACAGATATTAATTTTAACTGGGTTTAGAAATGCCCAAGCTAAATGGAAGTTTATAGCTGTTATTAAAGTGAAAGGCTTATATCTCTTATTAAAAGTTTCCATTTTATTTCTTGTCCTTCAGAAAGCTGAATGCTGAATTTGTTAAGCTGTGTGTTAAGTAGTGCCTTTTACAGAAGAAAACAATTATAACTCCTTCTTGTACTGTAAATGTTCTACTACACAACAGAGAAAGGACTAGAAAGAAAACTTTCAAAAATCTGTATAGTGGCATTGATCTCAGCAATGTACAAGTGTCCTTTGAATCTGCCCACCTGCCTCTTTGTCTACCTTTCTCTAATATATGATAACATTAACTAAAATTGAAATATTTAAGGTTTTAACTGACTGGGGATTTGAAATCCTGAAGAAGGAATAGCAAACCACTTTTATATTGTAGCCTTGGACTAAGTCCATGTATTATATATACACCCACCCACATTAATCTCAGGTAAATGAATATAGGACTACAAATTTAACGTTTGTTGTTGTTAGTTGAGAAGTCATATCCGACCCATCGGGACCCCATGGACAATGCTCCTCCAGGTCTTTCTGTCCTCTACGATCCTCTGGAGTCCATTCAAGCTCATGCCAACTGCTTCGGTGACTCCATCCAGTCTCCTCATTCTCTGTCATCCCATTCTTCTTTTGCCCTCAACCTTTCCCAGCATTAGGCTCTTCTCCAGTGAGTCCTTCCTTCTCATTAGGTAGCCAAAGTATTTGAATTTTATCTTCAGGATCTGGACTTCCAAGGAGCAGTCAGGGTTGATCTCCTCTAGGACTGACTGGTTTGATCACCTTGCAGTGCAAGGGACTCGCAGGAGTGAGTCTTCTCCAGCACCATAGTTCAAAGGCCTCAATTCTTTGGCGCTCAGCCTTTCTTATGGTCCAACTTTCACTTAGGGAGATTATTTGTTTTATTTATTACATTTGTTTACAACCCATCTTTCCACAAGGTGACTCTGGGTATCTTACACATTAAAATGAAACCATAAATGATATGAACAAATGTATAAAATCACATAAAATTATAATAAAATACAAGTTATAACTAATAATGTGTGCGGAATAAAGGAGGACAATATATGGGAGTGGGTGAGAACTGCTATTAGTCAATCAACCATCTCCAGTGTGATGCTCCCCCATCAGGGCTCCAAGCCAAATGGCAGAGCCAGGTCTTCAGGCTCTTAAGAAAAGATAGAAAGGTGGGACCCAATCTCACCCCAGATGTTCCAAAGAGCTGGGGCCACAGCAGAAAAGGCTCTTCTCCCAGACTCAATCAGCCAAAGTGGTATTTGAAGGGTTTCACGTTATTTGCTTTTGAAATAAATATTGAATGTTTCATTTTAAAACTTTTTATCTTTATAAAATGATATATTGGATTCACCTATTGCACTAAAACAAAGCCAGTGCTGGGGTGACCCATATGCTTGCATTTTTCATAAACAACCAAACATTCAAAAACAATATGTAAGTTCTCAAGTGGAAGCAAAATGATACAAAGAGGATTTTTCTTATCTGTATCTTTGCTTCTGAAATTACTTACTTCCCGGTTTTGAAAATCTACCTAATTGTACCTAACTCCTACCTAACTCAATAGGAAAAATATGAATCAAAGCTGACTACTGGAACAATGAAGTAGATTTTTTTTAAAAACCTGCCACAAATTCTCAAGAAATGATAGAACAAAGGATTTCTAATTGGTTCTTTTCTGATTAACATCTAGGAAATGGGGTGTTATTATTGTCTGTGTAATCTGCTCATTAAAAAAAGAATCTAAGCTATACAGGGTTGGAGAAGGAAAAGAAAAATACTTGAAAACATGTTTTCATTATCCAATATTGACACCGTACAATATGGATTTTATTTACCTTAGTATTTCAAAAATTATAGGATGGATTCTCAGTTTGTGACTCTGTGTTTGTGGAAATCCAGTCGTTATCTTAAAATACCTTAGACTATATTATATTATATATTAGAATTATATTATCTGTATAAATATATTCATTACACTAATCCATCATACAGTATGTTTTGGCATATCCAAATATATTTTGGTTTATTCCTATGGACATATCTGCCCAGAGTCACACGCAGAGTGAGATGGCAGCAAATAAATTTAATAAAAACAAACAAACAAATAAATATAATCTTGTATGGCAACAGCAATTGTGTTTTGTTAATGCTGGTTTTAGCATGTTCCATGAACGCATTCAACAGGTTAAATATTTATACAGTAATGATAAAATATGAAATGTGCAATGGTGGAATTCCATCTTAAGCTTAACAATTCAATATCAATTTCCCCTGGCCTGAAAAGGCAAACATTGAAGCTGGATAGAACTAGAGGACAATCAGAAGGTTGTGCTAAATTACTACATCTCTAGATTTTAAAGGAACAGCAGGTTAAGAATTGGCGAATACTGAGCTGGCAGTTGTTGGATTGCAGCCAAAAGAACGCTATAATTACCTCACTGAATCCTCTTCTGGAAGGTTGACTCCATCAGCCTGAATCGCTCATACAATCTTCCTCTCCCACTTGAAGCAAAAAAAACTGCTCTGGAGAGCTACACTCTTTTTTTTAATTGCCCAAGCCTACATACAAACTATACATCAATACATGCCTAATTGTGCATAAAATCTAAATTCTATTGCACAGCTACATAAAAATGCAAACGGCTTCAGCAGTGGAATAGCTGGTGCTGAGCTCAATCTAATAAGGGTTGCCCCCAAGGCAACTCACACAAATGCAATTATCTCTCGCACACACAAATTGCTTTCCTTCACAACATTATGTTTATTATGCAAATGCATAAATCTAATTGTAGTCCTCAGAGCCATTCCGAAGATTAAAGCGGCAGTCACAACTTACCTTGACTAAGTGTAATTAAAGATATTTTCCAATCTACGCTTTGAACAATTATTTCAAGCACAAGTGAAAGCCTTATATGTTGTTTAAGAGGTTAGAGTACATACATATGGAAAGAGGGAGAAAAGCTCTACAGGGTTGCTGTGCATTCTTTGGGTTAAAAAGGTAGACTGGTTACCACCTTCTGTCAATAATCAACAAGAAAATAAGACAATTGCTTATGATTCTAGGTGCATTGTTTTAGCATTAGAGATTAAAAACCATGATACTGTTGGGTCTTGCATAATTGCCTGCCTCTAGAGCTGTGGTAGCCCAGAGGTTAGAATGCGGTATTTCATGCTAACTACTGCTCATTAGAAGGGATGCAATGGCTCAGTGGCTAAGACACTGAACTTGTCGATTGGAAAGGTTGGCAGATTGAATCCTTAGCGCTGTGTAACGGAGTGAGCTCCCGTTACTTGTCCCAGTTTCTGCCAAACTAGCAGTTTGAAAGCATGTAAAAATGCAAGTAGAAAAATTTGGATGGAAGGTAACAATGTTCCATGAGCCTTTGGCATTTAGTCATGCCGGCCACATGACCACGGAGACGTATTCAGACAGTGCTGGCTTTTCAGCTTTGAAACGGAGATGAGTACTGCCCCCTAGAATTGGGAATGGCTAGCACATATGTGCAAGAGTAACCTTTACCTTTAACTCCTCACTGCCAGGAATTCAATCCTGATTGGTTCAGCCTTCCATCCATCTAAGGTTGGTAAAATGAGGATCCAGATTGTTGTGGGTAATATGCTGATTCTGTAAACCGCTTAGAGAGGGCTATAAAGCTATATAAGTCTAAGTGCTATTATTATTCCTGTTGTTTCATAGCTACATGCCTCGTGTCTAACATTTACATACTGCGATTCAAATGGATATAGATGTGCACCATACTGATACAAGTTTAATTGACACTGATTTTGAATGAATAGTATGGAAGCCTCATTAGACGCTGAATTGCATATCTTGGGGATATCAGCCCAATGTGAAAAATTTCCTAAAGAAAAGGAGGAACAGTAGAGAAACTTCAGTTCTAACAAATATAGGTCAGCTCAGATTATTTGGTATCTCCAGACTATTTACTTAATGATTGGAGTAATTAGAAGAGCCTATTACTAGCAGTTTCACTAAAGCAAATAAGCAATGCACAAATAGATCATTTTTTTTCTTTTTTCAAAGGTACAGGTATAGAACAATGTTATAACCCAACTACTGAAAAGTCTATTGTCTGATCACAAGGGTTTTTTCCCAATGTTATACTCAACTTTAGATGAAACAGACAAACAATTTCATGCTTATAAAAACACTGACATCCTAAATTGTAATTAATATTGATAGAATGCTTTTTTCTCTTTCTATTTTCAATACTTTAAGTTATCTAAATAATTAATGTCAGTAATCTTCAATTAATATTGTATAAACACCACTGAATTGAAACAATACAATGTATGAGATTTACAACAGCATAATAAAAAGGAAGCAAAAGAAGCTTATTGTCACAGGATCATCTATGTTAATGAAATAGAGTATTTTAAATACTTTTTTCTCATTTCTTTTAAAGAGATCAGATAGGTCAAGTGTTTTGGAATAAGAGTTCCTGTACTGTGATTTCTTTATATTCCATCCGGAAATCTTTGTATTCTCTCCTATCAGAAGTTGGTAATTATTAATGTTATTTGTTCTTTTGATGTTATGGCATGAAATGAGGGCACTGAATTTACTTAGATGGTATACATACAAAATTTAGATCAGCCATATTTTTCATTTGATCTATGGCAATAACAATGCATGCATATCACAATTTATAATATAATATAATATAATATAATATAATATAATATAATATAATATAATATAATATAATATAATATAATATAATATAATATAATATAATATAATATAATATAATATAATATAATATAATATAATATAATATAATATAATATAATATAATATAATATAATATAATATAATATAATATAATATAATATAATATAATATAATATAATTAATATAATATAATTAATATAATATAATATAATACAATACAATACAATACAATACAATACAATATAATATACACACACATATGTATATATGTGAGAGGTATGAGTGAGCATCAGACGTGGGTTGCTCCCGTTTGGCCCGGATTGTGTGAACCAGTAGTGGTGGCGGTGGGAGGCTCCGCCCACCTACCTGGACGCTTCTGTGCATGCAAACTAGTAGTGCTGGGATTTGCATGCCCAGCTCTGGTGAGCATGCATGTTTTTAGTTGCTTTTTTTTCTTTTAATGACCCTGCAATCCTTTGCTTTGGGATGGTTTTTGGAAAATTATTGGAATCGGACATTTACTGACTTGATGCTATCCTGACGCCTAAGCGGAGTTCGCAGCAGACAATTACTCATTGCGTCCAGAGAGATAAATATCTGCCACTACCTAGGATTAAACTCACAGCCTCCTGATTGTGAAGTGAGAGCTCCACCTATAGACCACGATGCCAAGTGCATGTTTTTAGTTGAATATCATGTGAATATTTAGTTGAATATCATGTGAATACATACATACATACATACATACATACATACATACATACATATATATATATATATATATATTTTTCTAGATATCCCTCTCAAAGATGCATATACATTTATTATGTAGGTGCAAATGAATAGCTTAAAATCTGAAGCCACTTTAAAAAAAGAAACCCATAATATTTCATCATAGAAAAATCTTTTACTTAGAGAATGAGTCAGTCAAGTCATGTATGCATTAATGGAAATGTAAAATCTGTCAGAGATATAGTGATTTGGATTTAGAAGTACTCCAGATTTTTAAGCAAACAAACATTAAGTGATTAAAGAGGATCTTTTTAAATATTGGTGATACAGATTTCAAACATACTGCATTGATTAAATATTTGGTCATAATAAAGTTTTTTTGAGTTTTGAACATTTTTTAGCTCTGGTTGTGGATTCGATAATAATGGCTGAAGATTTTAATCAAGATTTAGTTTGCAATACTTCTCATCTAATGGAGACTATTACAAGCTTATTACAGAATGTCTAATTTAGGGGATTTTAAATACTTTGTACAGGTTTTCTCTCCCAGCTCATATATTATTACTTATGCTTCATGGGAAAAAAAATAAATAAAAAGTTAAATAAGGAACTTTTTTGGGGGGGAGGAGAAAAGGACACAAATGCAAGATCACTTATGCTAATTATATAAAGCTTTTACAATTGCTAAATAGTAACTTAATTTTCTCTGACTATGTAACAGCAGATTCACTGAATTGTACAAAACCAAAGTACTGACATTTTACATTGCAACCATCCAAGTGATGTTTTTCTAATCTGCTTCAGTGAGACTGAAATAACTGTGATTTTAAAAATTGATAAATATCTTGCTGCTTGCGTAAGCTTTCATCCAATTTCCTGTTTAAATGTTGATGCCAAAATATTGACCCTCATCCTAGTGCTTAGATTAGTCATCCTGCACAGTCTGGTTTTATAAAAGTTTGCCCAGCATTTGATAATATTAGATTGATAATTGACATTGAAATGAAAGATTATGGAATGACAGAATGCAGAGACTGAGCACTGCTATCTTGTCAAGTGATTACCCAAGCACATACTCTTTTCTGATACTTCAATAACGCAGCTGAGAAGAAAAAAATAAGGCTTTGTAACTATTTTTATGCAGATAGAAACTTTCTCACAGAGGACAGAGAAAAGAAGTAAAAGGGGGCTGGGGTCCTGAGAGCGAGAATTAAAATTTCAAAGTTTTGAGAAGTGACGGGTGAGCAACAGAGGTGGCATTCAGCCACTTCGCCTGAACCTGTAGTGGAAATAGTGGTGCCCCGACTTTCTGTTGTCAAGCATATGTGCATGCGCTCACATTTGCGAACCAGTAGGGAAAGTAAGTGAATACCACCCCTCGTGATAAACTGTGTTTGGAGCTGTTAAAATTTTGTTTGTTCTGTGGTGAACTGAAGAGCGGAGAAATAATAGGCAGATGTCAAAGAAGATGATTGATGAAGACAATGTTCTATGAATGAAGGCGAATATACGTGTCCCAGGATAATGTTCCAGGATCCAATCTGAGTTGGTTATTCTTCCAAGCTTTCAGACTTGTGCTGGAGCCCTTTCTCAGGGAACTTCTCTGTCTCCAAAATGTGCGCACTGGGCTGTTCTATGCAAAGTGTTTATGTGGTGCTTTGTTGTGTGCTCTTAAAGTCTGAGAGATTGTCAGCTAAGCATCATTAATTCCCTTAATCAAGTGTAAACAAGGATAAAATTTAGATCAATAGCTATCTAGGCAATTGTAGCCTTCCCAAAGGTAGAAACTTTACTTTGTCAGTAGAGAAATAGATAACTTTGGACATGCAAACAGAAATCACTGTTATGTTTCCATCCCTTAAGGCCAAAGACAAAACATAAGGAAGAGGAAGGGAAAAAGTTTTCTCTAATGCTTAAACAATATTTATGTTCCGTGACATCAAGTTTTATTGGTGAAAAATGCTTATCATGTTTCCATTATAAAGAAATTACATTTTTTTTAAAATTGATCCATTCCTCAGAAATCCAAAGCTTTCGTGACATATGGTTTCACTGAATAGAAAAGCGGCCCTTGATATAGAGCAGTGGAAATTTCAGAAAAAAGGGTGGTTTGGGGAAAGGATTTTTGCTTTTTTTTTTGTAATTGATCAAATTTGAAGAATCTATTCATTCTATTAAGTTTTATTACAAAAAGAATAATACCTTCATTGATTGATATATTATGGAAAAATGTATTTCCTAATTTTAATTTGATATTGAATTCATTGGCTTTCCTATTAGAAAACTAGTGAACATTCTGAGAATAAGAGTGGTTGGTAAAAGTGTTCCAGCTGTTTTTATAGTCAGTTTTATGACCTGACATAAAGGTGCTACTTGACCTTGCTGTTGGATCCAAGAGAAGGAAAGCATGCAAGTTAAATTGATTTGGCTGGAAAAACAATAGCAACAAATCCAAATCAAAGACCTAATTTTTTTTGTTGCGTTATCCATCATATTTTTGCACACATGGCAACATAATTTCTCTCCTTTATGCAATAGAAAAACACATTTGTTCTTACTCCTTATATGCATTTTCTAAAAGAAAAGCATGTATTATTCCTTTTAATGCCTCAGCTAGCCATTAGTGCTTTCAGAATTAGCAAGATGCAGCCTTAACTAACATGAAAGAAGTATCTTTGTTCCCAAACTGAAAGAAATGACATTCAGTGTTTATCCTAAAATTCCAATTTTGCTTTAGGTTTTCTAAGCAAAATTGAGATTCTCATTACCAGCCACAAGAGAGATCATCAGCCAGAAGCAATCATCAGTACATTTATTTCCATCAAACAATCCTTTCTGTTGTGGTTAATTATACTTCTGCTTTCTAATTTTACTGCAAAAAATAAAATAAATTCCCAGTCAGAAACCTTGCCAATCTTTTCAATCTTACAGTAGATTTTAAATGGTCCAGAGTGCATCTTTTTTTTCCTTTTTCCACTTGAAGCTAAGGTAGACTCTAAAATGTTATTTGCCTAGAGATGGATTTATTTGTTTTTTTGTTTTTTGCTTTCAGTACTAGACAGCTGGGGAGAGTTACAGCAGTACATTAGTTACAGTATTTGGTTTGGGGACAGCAGCAGGAAGAAACAAAATCCATTATGAGAGCAAACTCTACAGCCAACACTAATTAAAAATAGCTGCAAACTACTTATCAAAATGAATCTTCAGTTGTTCATGAGAAATGATAATACTGAACTTCATCAGAATAACTAAATCAACATTGCTGTTCGGTTCTCCAACTAATATCAGACACACTAAAAGCACCAATTTAAATATACTACTAACTAGCTTAGTATCAGTCAATTTGACAAAAATATTCCAAAAGTCAGCCATTAGTGCCTGAACCCCAATACGACATTCCTGGTCCTGGCCAGCTCAACAGACATTTCAGCAGTAGGCCAATCTCTTCTTAAAATGGGGCATTATAACTTATGTGACACTTGATGCATGACAGAACTCAGATAATGATCTTGACTTTATTATACTGAGCAGCATCTTCACCCTTCTTAATTTTACTTTTCTCCAAGCTATAGCTTATCAGCCGCTATACCACTCCAGTGAAGCCCTTGGCAATTCAAACAAGGGAATAGTATCTTTTTGCTTTTGTTCTTATATCACAAAGATTATGCACTGCAATGATAGGTCTCGGAGTGGCATTTGGGAGAGTGGAGTTACTTCATTCCGTTAAATTGCCTGCTTTATTTGACTAATATCACATCAAAGTTTGATTGCATGATTTGACATGCAAATGGTAATTGCTCTCTGGTAACTTACACACATTCAGAGGGGGACATTAAAGTTCTTTCTTTCTTTCTGTGTGTGAGCCTGCAGAAAAATATAGCATTATAAATAGTACCAACTTCATAGGTGATTGGTGATTCCACTAGAAAGGAGAGGGGTGAATTTGTTCATATCGCTTAAAGGCAGTTGTGGGTTCCAACCGGTTCAGCCTGGTTCGGCCGACCTGGTAGTGGTTTGGTGGCCTGGGTCGCTGGAAGTGGTAGCGACCCAGACCTGCCACGCCCCCGAACTGGTTCCCTGGGTGGTGCCATAGGCACCACCATCTTGGTTTTTGCTTCTGCGCAGAACAATTTTTATTGTACTGCACATGTGTGCACAGCAGCATCAATCACATGGCACATTCACGAGTGAACCAGCAGTACTGACTGCCGGAACCAGCAGTACTGACTGCTTAAAAGTAAAGGTTCCCCTTGCACATATGTGCTAGTCGTTCCCAACTCTAGTAGGTGTTGCTCATCTCCATTCCAAAGCTGAAGAGCCAGCACTGTCCGAAGACGACTCTGTGGTCATGTGCCAAAGGTGCATGGAACACTGTTATCTTCCCACCACAGGTGGTTCTTATTTTTCTACTTGCATTTCGAACTGCTAGGTTGGCAGAAGATATACTTATTATTAACAATTAAATGTATACCCTTAAGAAACCTTGTTTCCTGTACAAAACCCTAACCCTAACCCTAACACTTTCCTGGACAAGACTCCTGTACAAAACAGCAAAACCTTAACATAATTAAAGTATCTACACAGTCTTTTTCAATAGCCATAAATCCCAATTAGTTTAGGTCAAGGTCTGAATAAGGTAGAAACTGGGGATAGGTTCACCAATATGTTCTTTAAAAAAAAAAAAATCCTAAAATATGTTATAAGGATTCTTGGATACACTTGAAAATTGCCAGATTTTGCTATTTACAATCTCTTTTTAAAAAATATCTTTCTAATTTGTTTTACTAGCTGATGAGGCTTGTAATAATAAAGCCTCATCTTGCTACATGCTAAATGTAATGGAATAGTGGAATAAAACCATGTGGAAAGATTCCAGAATTATTAAAAATAATGAAATGTCTTTCCTGATATGGAATTTGGTGAAATAATTCTGTAATTTATTCAGCTGCTAAGTGCGTGTATTGACAAGTAACAGGGCAGGGAGGTGGATGAACAAGAGATAAATCAGCCGCAATTGCCTAAATAACACAGCTTACATAGAATTAAAACTATTTTCTATAAAAAGCAGCTTTTATGAGACTATTGAAATTCTAGCAATAGTCCCTTTAGCAACATTTCCTATTGAAAACATCTGTTGAAAATGAGTGTCATTAATGTAACGGGGTAGGTTAGGCAGGTTATTTCAAAATTAATGAAACAAATGAACATAATGGACCTTCCTAACAAGGGCTGTTAAGAACTCATGAGAATTGCCACATGGAAGTAACACAGACATTTGGACTTTGCTACTGAAAAAAAAAAGGAAGAAAATAAATACCCTCATGTAGAACTTCACAGCTGACATGGACGGAGATAAATGTAATACAAAATCCTGCTGTTGTAATTCTTATGTGACCTATGCATAAAGAATCAAGGTGAAAAATAGACTATGAGTCCCTTATGCCTGCATGTCAGTTGGAGACTCATGAGTCACACTAATCATAGTTCTGATCTCTTGGGTATCAGAATAAACAAGAGCAAATTGTCATAAATGAATTTTGCATTCTTTCTCTCTCGCATATATACATGCATTCTGGTAACATTGGAGTCACACAATGCAAGTGCTCCTCCTAAGCCCGTGATGGCGAACCTATGGCACGTGTGCCACAGATCGCATGAGGAGCCATTTCTGAGGGCATGTGAGGCATTGCCCTGTTAGCTGATTTTCAGCCTTGATTTTGAGCTGTTTTTCGCCCTCTGGAGGCTTCCCTGAAGCCTCTGGTGGGCAAAAAAACGCCCAACATGCAAACTGGAAGTTCCGGAACGGACTTCCATTTTGTGCGTTGGGCTGTTTTTCACCCTCCGGAGGCTTTAGGGAAGCCTCCTGAAGGAATAAAACAGCACAATGGCTAACTCGGAAGTCCATTCCTGAACTTCCAGTTTGCGTGTTGGGCCATTTTTCACCCTCCCCAAGCACCAAGAAAGCTGTGCGTGTATGCGCAAGGCAGTGTGTGTGTGTGGGTCACAGAAACATGCACAGCAGTGTGGAGGTGTCTCACACAGACATGCACAGGGAACAGGGGGCATTAAATTATGGGGGTGGGCATGCGAGCCAGAGCAATAGCGTGCACGAGCATGCTTTTGGCACCCGAGGTGAAAAATGTTCGCCATCACTGTCCTAAGCCATCAGGCAAAAATGATGGATTGAGTTCATAATTCAAGCCCATGGACCTGAGTTTTACAGCTCTGACTAGCTTGGCATTAGGATATCTCAGTCAGGGATTTCTTCCTTAAGTATCTCATTTAGGAGTTGGGATTTTTTTTAGATTTTTAACTGGCAATTTCATAGCATATCTGTACTGACTACTGTGGTAGGGGTGGGATAGTTCATATTACAAGGTTGTATTGGACCCCATCCCCAAATTGTTCTTGGACCCTAACTGTACAATCAAACTTCAAAGTAGAAAACAAGGAATGGATAGGAGATGATGGTAGGTTCATTATTCTTTATTATTATTTAGTAATATTAAGATATTAAACTTATATGCATCCATCTCACTGTGAAGGGACTCTGGGCAGCTTACATCATAATAAAAGCAAGTACTAAACATTAAAAAATTAAATATTAAAATAAACAGAGATTACATTTTGGTTTTTAACTTATACTGAAAAATATAAATCAATCCTAATATAAACTCCAAGGTTCATATGTTCCAGAGCTCCAAATAAAAAATTCCAATTAAAATTGGCAAAGGTCTTTTCTACATTTAAGAATATCAATGCAACTTGTTTTATTTATTTTTAATATGTTGCACCAAATCTTCCAGAGTTTATTAAAGATATTGGGCAACAGTGTCTGGTTAAAGTCTAATCTTGTTCTGCTTTAGATAATATTATATTAGCCTACTTCCATCTATCGAGCTTTTTCCATTCCGTAAAGTAATATTCATCATTTATTGGAAAGATTGTAAATGCTCATCTTCAACACATTTATAGTAACGGGCAGCCAAGCCATTTGGACCTTTCCGATTTTAATCTTTTTGATAGCTTCCTTATTGTTTTCTTACACATTTTGCTTTTTCTAAGATTTCATTTGTCTATATGTTTGTATTAATTTTTATGTTCTTGTTCAAAAGTATCAATAAAATGTTGGCAATCCCATTTTTATCAACAGCCGCACGAAAAAGTGCTGTTGAGTTTTGTAGGAACCACTCCCATAGATTTTGAACCCTTCTTCTGCCTGGACCTCATTTGCCTTCAATCTTTCATTGGAGGATTAAGTAAGCCATATTTTTCTGGGTGTCGCATCACATGTCCAAACTATTCTACCTGTTGCTTTTTTATGGTTTTGATGATTTCCCATTTGCTTTCCCAGGCGTTTATCACCTCCTCATTTCTGATTTTGTCAACCCAACTTATGATGTTAGTACACTCAATGAGTATCTTAGATCAGTGGTCCCCAACCTTTTTATCGCCGCGGACCAGTCAGCCTTTGATAATTTTACCGTGGCCCGCTGAGCACGCGCAGGGGTGGGGGGGCGTTGTTCGCGACGACACATTGATTGCGTACCTGCGCGGGGCTCTCTTCCCTGGAGCCTTTGTGCACGGCCCAGGAGCTTTTGCGCACGGCCCAGGAGCCTTTGCGCTGCAGCGATCATGGCCCCCGGCCGCTGCAGCGATCATGGCCCCCGGCCGCTGCAGCGATCATGGCCCCCGGCCGCTGCAGCGATCATGGCCCCCGGCCGCTGCAGCGATCATGGCCCCCGGCCGCTGCGCGGCCCGGTGCCAGGTACTCCACGGCCCGGCACCGGTCCGCGGACCGGGGGTTGGGGACCACTGTCTTAGATGATGAGATATAGTCAAAAATAGGTTAGGATGTAAGGTAGTTTCTAGATTCTGATTGCACAGAATTATATGCATCTCCTTTGAATAAAATGAAAACTTGATTGTATTTACTGACTAGAACTATACTAATCATTAGCAAAGGATGCTGCATTTGTACAAATATGGAACACTACATATGATTTACTTTGCAAAAATGTTTTATGTGAAAACCTCAACTGGTAAAAGCCATGTTAGATGGCATCAGGTGACAACCATAGAAGGTGAAACATAGAAGGTGTTACAAACATAGGAGAAATATATGATCTTTAACAGAATAACAGAGTTGGAAGGGACCCTGGAGGTCTTCTAGTCCAATCCCCTGCTCAAACAGGAAACCCTATACCATTTCAGGCAAATGGTTGTCCAATCTCTTCTTAAAAACCTCCAGTGAATTAGCATGAATTAATAAATGGGTGGTTGTGAAAATGAGAGAAAGGGAGAGGATATAAATGATGCAAATAAAGGCAAACTGATTTTGTGGAGTGCAATTTAGGAGGCAATATAGGGAAGTGAAGCCCAGGTAGTAAACAAAAATCAACATTGACTTGAAGTGTATGGGTAAATCCCCTCCCCACTGTTATTATGGGTAAATTTGAGAATAGGAATACATTGCTTCATCTGTGGATGGGTTATTTGTTTAATATTTATGTGTGAAGATTGCACCACAACCTGGCAGCTGGAAAACTAAGCTATTCTTCACTTCCACAACAGGAAAGGTAGCAAAAGAGAACAAAGAGATTTTTTCCTTTTCAGGGGATTATTGAGAAATATATGAGTGTGAAAAAATATTGCATAGTATACTGATTGTTTGAGAGAGAACATATACATTTTGGAATGATTTGCACTAATATGGACTTGAAAATTGATTACTGAACATGAAAAAGTAGTTATATTATGAAAGTAGAGAATCTGCAAAAATAAACAAGGGCGACCACAGAAAAGAGAAATAAACAAGAGTGTTTATAAATAGTCCAACCATGAGAAAGGATTGAGATGAAAATGTCTGATTTACCTGAATTGTTTAATGTATTTATGGATAAATATGTAAGAAATGTTTGGGGTACTATTAGAGGGATGTTGGTGAAGAACATGAATGTATGTACATTTTTATATGCAGAGGATGCCAAGTTGTTGGTTGAGAATCCAAATGATTTGCAATAAGCATTAGAATTGTGATCCAGTATGGATTTGAAAATTAATGTTTCAAAGATGTGATAGTTGTGTTTTTAGGAAAATTTTCCACCTAAGTAGAAAATAATCTAGACCAAATATAAGTTTGTGTACACTGATAATAAGACAGTTGGGAAAAGGAATGAATTTTTGCTCATTTTGTCCATTTAAATAATTTGCCTTCAATACCGCATGGCCTTCCTTTGTCATTTGTGCTTTTTCCCCTAATTTGGGGGATTTTATTTTTAAAATATGCAATTTGGAGAATTATTTTATCTTTAAATTATGAATTTGGAGCAGAATAAAACATTTTAAAATGCTTAAAATCAGTATAATTTATATGAAATAAACTTTTATGAATATTATGCTCTTTTGCAACAGCTTTAGTTGAGTAAACTAAGAATTACATTCTGGTCAGTCTAAAATATTACAACAGCATGGGTCAGTTGAGATTGGAATAGGTTTTTAAAATATGCTTCAAAGATTTTATGGAGCATGTTAGTACAGATGCAGCTTGACAAGGCTAACCACAGATGTATTCAAAGCAACAGGGAAGTCATTTGATGCACTGTACAACTCTGAATAAGGAGATGAGATAAATAGAATCAGTGTTTCATTCTGGACTGAATGTGCAATAAAGTAGAGAGTAATTCTCTTGAGGAGTCTCTTTTCCAACTAAATATTCATGTGGGAAAATTCTGCTTCAAATTAACTACAAACTTCACCTCTTTTATAATGGCATAGCAAGTGTAAGTGTAATTGAGAATATCCATGAGCTTAGATTTTAATTACTTTGGAAAGCTAACCAGAGAATAAAAATGCTGCTCGTGATTGTAATCTGCATTTCAATATGATAATGATACCGCTTAATCAATAATTTATTTTCATGTATTTTCTCTTTATTGTGGAAATGAAATATCCAAAGATATTTCAGAGCAGGTTTGTGCAAGATATATTGTTTCCATTGTTGAGAGAAAAATACTCTTTAAACAAAAACTGGTGAATTAGTGCTTCTGGAAAAAAAATATGATGGATTCATTCACTACTCACTGCTGTAAACATTTCAAATGTTTATATATTTTTGTGTGGTTTTGCCACATAAACACTATTGTGATGAAGGAACTTTTGATATATTAGAAACAATAGGATTTAACCTTTGTACAGTATTAGGCGGATAACACTTAAAATATGGGCATAGTAGCCACCTCTTCTGCCTATTGAAAAAAAATATACAATGACCAGGAAGCAACAATTAAAATAAATATGAAGTATCAAGTGATTTACATTTGGAAAAGGTGTGTTAAGTTCAGGAAATTAGGAGTTTAAGCAGTTCAAATGATTATAAGTTTATTGCATGCTAATGTTCTCTACAAGAATCTGAACTACTAACAGTAAACATAAATTGGCGGTAGATAAGAGTCAACAGAATTCAAAGTGGACTAGACTTGGATCTCTTATGGACTCAGGCCTGATGATGCATTCGATTCCTCTGATCCCTCCTTTAGGCTCAAGCTGTCATCTCTTACAGGAGTGTGGTTGTATATTATCTCCTTATTTATTTAGTTTACACACAGATTATATAATGAAAAATATCAGACTAGAACAAAAAAGAATCTGGAATAAAATTCCTAGGAAACTCATCAACAGTTTCAGAAATGGAGACTTCAGGAATCTCTTGTTTAAGAAACTGGCTGTTGAACACTTCCCTCCCTTCTGCTGAAATTATGTCGACTGAAAATACCAACCTAATGCAAAATAGGCAGAAAAGAACTCAAAATATTAACAAACTTCAGATCTTCTGCTCAGAAATTAATAGGAGATGGTAACTATAGCCATAACCTAAAGAGACATCTATTTGAAAAAAAAAATCATAATAGATATGGATAAACTATATTTTACTATTTTTTGTTTTGTTACTAGAGCCCTAGTGGCACAGTGGTTAAAATGCAATATTGCAGGCTACTTCTGCCCACAACCTGGAGTTTGATCCTGATGGACTGTAGGTTGACTCAACCTTCAACCCTTCCAAGGCTGGTAAAATGAGGATGAAAATTTTGGGGGTTTATATGCTGAATCTGTAAATTGCTCAGAGAATGCTGTAAAGCATTATGGAGAGGTATATAAATCTAAGTGCTATTGCAATTGTTATTTTTATAAAATACTTTATATTTTCAGAGCGGAAAAATCACATTCACAACAAAATATTATATTAAGGTTCAAAGGTCACAGTTAGCACATTGTCAATACTGTCAACAATCAGACAGACTGAACAGTTGTCTTTGTATTGCGCTGCTGAAAAAAATACAGAGAATATCATGGACCTTAAGAACAATTCATTAAGTACAAGTAAGTCCTCGCTTATCTATGGTAATTAGGACTGGGAATGCCATTGCTACGTGATATAGTTGTAAGGCATAACATCAGATAACTGCATTGCCGAATTATGATGGCAGTTACATCAATTCCAATGGCTGTTTGTTAGGCAAATCCTGCACAGTTGCAGCATCTTACACTCATGAGACTGACATTTACTACTTCCTGTCAGATTTCCCATTGACTTTGCTTATTACAAGCTTGCACTGAAAATTGCAAATGGTAGTACTGTAACTGTGGGATGCTGCAATGTTGCAATTGTGAGCCAGTTGCCAAGCACCTGAATCACTACCACATGACTATGGGGATGCTGGGACAGCTGTAACTAAATGACCTCTCTTATGTGTCCCTTATTCAGTGCATGGTAACAAATGATTGCTGAAGGAATGGATTTTAAAAGAGGACTCCCTGGATGACATAAAATTACATTGCTCACTGGAAACACTAATAATGAAGCTAGATATCCCAGACATTTAGTATGAAAACAAGAGTCACTGGAGCAGATCCTGATGTCTGGAAAAATTGAAGGCAACTCCCCACAAAAAACAGAGGCCAAGACAAGACTAGATAGATATTGTCACTGATGATACATGTATGTACATTAAAAAGAACGCAAAATAAATTCATTTTTTCCAAGTTTTTTTTTACTATTTTTCACAGATTGTTTCACAATACAAAAACTACTTACATACAATCTTATTGTTTATTATTGCTTTTGTCATCCTAACTACACAAAAGCATCTACAAAATTATTACTATTGTAGATTAAAAAATATTAATAATTTAAGAAAAATAGCTAAGAGGGCAAAACCCTATTAAAAAAGATACATCACTGCTATCATAAGATGAAGTATCCTTCAAGTTGTGCTTGTTTTTTGATGGAAATATCCAATGTGCTAGCCTGACAAATACTTTGTCATTGCCTCATTTTGAGATTTTTTTTCCCCCTCCACTTTCTCAATCTAGCCTATAATCCTTGGATTTTTTTTTTATTTTTCACTAAATACTAACTATTGCTGACCCTTCTTGGTTTTATGAGATTAGCCAAAATCAGCTAGATAACAGTAGGTAGAGCAGCTATTTGTACAGTACATGGCAGCACCAGGTAAATAAGATAAATAGGATGAGACCTGACAAATAATTGGATGACAAGACAGCAGAAATTCCAAACACAGAAGCTTAAATTGGATATTTTTTTAAAAAAAATAGAAAAACAGGAAATGGCAAACTATTTTCCTATTGTTGTTGTTTTTTTTAAAAAAAACCCTACATGGGCGTTTCCATTAAATCATATTTAAATCCAAGTCAAAGTTAATTTGAAAGGGATCATGACATCACTTTCACACTGCTTTTAGATCTCTTAAAGCCTATTATCTACTTCCTGCCTTAATATTTTATGATTCTCAATAAACCGCTATACATAATATTGTGAACAATGTCACATTTTTGCTGTATTTTACAGACTAAGAAGAAAATTTGAAATCAGGCCACAAACTCATTCAGAATAAGAATGTGCCTATGACTGAAATTCTGGTTGATGTTTGTACAATGGGCATGATAATCTAAATGTTTTACAAGTGGACCATAGATAGCTGAAGGCAACTGTTAACCCATTACATAGGGAGATAATTAAAGTTCTGTATTTCATTGAAAATAAATTACTTGTCAGTATTAAAGGTCATGTATAATTTGGGACCCAGGATAATGGTAAAATACCATGATTAGGGAAAGCATACTAAAACGGTTTATCCACAGATAAACTTACTTGGATTCAGCTACAGGAATTCATACATAGATTCCTGAAAAAAAATCTATAGATTCTTCCTAAGAAGTAAGTCTCAATGAAGCATATTTCTACTAAGCAAGTTTAGGTCACAGTGTCAAAAAATAAAGTATGGTCAGGTATAAAAAGAGGTATACAGTATAATCATTCTGCTACCTATAGCTACAGTACTGACACATATATTCCATCCTCAGTAGATGCCCATTCATAAAATATACTTGGCTGCCTATTTCATGCAGAGATGTTATTGAATGTCAACCGAATAAACCATTCAATGCTACCTTAGCAATGGATGTTGGGATTTTTAATTATCATGCCAAGTAGTCGATTGGAGACTCCTTTCCTCCTTTGTCCTCTGTAAATAGTGAGCCGAATTGAAGGTATTAAGAATGTAAATGAAGTTAGCAGAAACAATAGGGGACCTACATGAGAATCTTGTAAGAAATATGAATTTACAGGAGCTGCAACTGGGATTGAAAAGATGCACATGTAGAATAATAACTCACAAAATAACTTGAAAATCTGACTCAATATTATATGTTTTAAAATGTTTGAACCGCTGACGCAGGCATCTTTTTACAGCTGTCATGAATAGCTACTTCTGCTTCACAAAATAAGCCATCTTTTATTTGCTGAAATGTTACCCCATTTGGTGCAAAATAGGTCTCTTACATTTCTTAAAGTATTTTGGTTCCCTTCTCTGACAAACTTTCACCACTTCATGCTTCTGTTATTTAAAGCAGAAAAATCATGACTTCAGTGAACAATCAAAGCGCCAATATTGTCTTGTATCTAAAGAATGTAATATGTCACATATGGCAGTAAAATATACATCCATTCACACAAACAAACATATTCTTGAGCCTTTTATTGTTATTCTGTTTTTGAGGGAGATGAAAAAGGGTAGCAATGAAAGATCTTTTATCTAACTGCACTTTAGAACATTTCAACCAAATATTAGGCAGAATTATATTCCAAACAGCACCACTCACGTTGGATCAGTGCCTACTTTGAAAGGTGGCAAAGCACATTGTGTAATCAGTCGTTTTCTTTTTCCTTAATTCATAAATTGTTTGTGAATTTGGAAGCTTCAGGAAAATTTTGAAGTTAGGTAAACAGATAATTATAAACCAGTATCTTAAGCAAAGTGTTCTAGAGAAACACCTAGCATGGGCCCCTAATCCACAGCTCCTCAGCAACTGAATTGGCAAAAAGGAGCATGTTGGTATGTTTTCTTCCAGTTTTTATACGAGACAGCAAAATGAAGTGAGGTAGGGGCAAAGAATAGACAATAAGATGACACTTACTAACCAATATGTATATTTATTTAAAATATTTGTACTGCTGTCCATCTTACACCAAACCTTGGGAGGTTCCCAATGAAGAATTAAAGCAATGATTGGAAAAGAAATATAATTACATACATTAAAGATTCACATATAAAAAGATACATAACTGATATATCAAATTTGTAATCAGATCAAACACCGTTTGAGAGACACGTTTCTTGTAGGTTTCTTATTATTCTTATTACATTTCTCACCATAGATCTCTATTCTGAGTGATAAATTATGCACATCCCCTCACCTGTTTTTACATAGTGAAAAGATTTGTAATCTTAAAATTTCTTGCTGAAAAAGAATTACAAAGCTCTCTCTTTTTAAATTATGTATTAAGATAGGCATTCTTAATGAATGGTGAAATGATATCCTGTTTTATTTATACAAAGAACTGCTTTATTTTACTTTTAAAGAGGAACAGAACAGTAAAACAGTTTTGTGCAGACATACCACATAATCAGAATGCTCTATTTTGCATTTATACAATAAAATGATTAGAATATGTGAATTTGAGTGAAATATTTATCTAGGCTTTCCCCTATAACCAAAAGTGATTGCTTTTAGAGAGTTCTTCCCAATATTGTCAGTTCACTAATTTACAGGGTTCTATCAAGGGCAAAGATTCTTAATTTATTTCAATACTTTCCTTCCCTGCTCTGGATGAGTAGAACAGATCTGCTAAGGTGAAAAAATACCTGAGTATTGACAAATTGCAATTGGTAGCCGCCCTCCAAGAAATGTGAGAAAAACCTAGCAGCTCATTTGAGCTCCTGACTGATAAATATGTTGCATATTAATTTGCTAAGACCATTTTAGAAGTTAAACACATTCTGTTACTATTCACGTCATAAACACACAAGAATGAGGTAATTACATCACATCAAGTCAGGCACAATTCCTGTTGACCGACCACTATTCAGACATTGAGACTAGCAACAACTCGTAGCTCTTCTAACTATAGTCCCCTTTTAATTGTATCCATCTACTGGTGTCCCCTTTTACTCTCCTTGGAAGTTTCGGCAAACAAAACTTTTTCCTAGTCTACATCTACATTTTTTTTCACCATCACACAATACTATTGGAAAGATCATTACTTTAATTATTCTGATTTTCATTGTTATGGAAGTTTGCTTCCTTCTGAAGACTGATGTCCACTTTACTTCTCCAGCACATTATCCATTTTTATCTAATCTCAAGAAAGAAAAATATCTACTAGAGTCACTTCTTACTATTTTACCTTTATCCAGATCGTTCACCTTACACTTTTAAATGTTCTTAATGATCTTCTAAATTTCCTTTATATTCAGCTAGCAGTGTCGTATATTATCTACCTAACTCAAAATATCAAAGCTTTGGCCTCTTGTTTTGATCCCAGCTGTCAGCCTTTTCAATCCTGTGCCTTTCTTGTAATGTATTTGCTGCAAAAATTTAAATAGAAAAGGAGCATTTTTTGCCTATGCACCTTTGTCACTCTCCCCTATTCTGAAACATTCTGTTGCCCAAACTGAGTTGTTGTAGTAGCTACTTGTTTATTGTAAAATGAACAATCAAATATTGGGATACATTAGCTTTAAGATGTTGATAAGACTTGATACAATTAATGAAGCAAAAGTAAATTTTCTCATATATTTCCTTGCTCTCTCCATTATCTACCTTACCATTTACCTTACCTCCACTATCTATATACCTGTTAGCTATATGTCCTCATGTTTCTTCATAGAATGAAGTATCTAAATTTACTTTTGTAGAATTTCTCTCCTCCTTTATGGCACTGTTCTTAAGAAGCTTACTTTGCTTGCATGAAGAAATTAGTAGATGTTTTGATAATTTGTTCATTCTATGGAATCTCCCTTTCTCATTTGGAAGCCACACAATCTCATTCCATATTTATTGACATCAGCATGCAACTGTATTGCTTTTAATTTGACAACTGATGCATTGTACTATCATACCGAACTTTCTAGTGGAATTGCTTCCAGCCTGCATTACCTTTCTACAACTGTTTCTGTCATCCTATAATCCAGTTCAGTAAGGGTTTCAGTATTGCTGTTCAATACTCCTTTGACATTTACCTCCCATTATTATTATTTTTGAGCATTATCTTAGTTTTACATTTTCCTGTGATTTCTCTGTCCTTTTAAAAGATATCTCTCATTTGCGTTTTGTTGTTATTTTCCTCTACTTGTTGACATTCTTGACTGAGATATATTTGCTTGTCCTCCCTTCCCTGAAGTTGAAAGATTGTTCAGTTATTGTACTCTCTTACTGACTTTCATCCTCAGCCTTTCCTTGACTGTCATGCTAGCTTGTTTTTGAAACCCATTTGGACCTTTATCTTTTTGACATTTAGAGTATATCTTTTCCACTTCCATTTCCAGAATGTCTCTTATCTCTTCACATAGCTCCTTAGGTTCACTACTAAGCCATTTAAGCTTACTAAATTTATTCCTTATTCTGATTTTATGTTCTGACTGTATGTCCTCCAAGTCATGTCTTGCTGGCGTGCATACTCTTTTTCCTTTTGCTAAGTCTAAATCATATATTTGTCACTAGTAATTCATATTTCGCTCACAGTCTGCACCTGTCTTGGCTGAATGGTTCATCATTTCTCTATCTTCTATTATTATGTAGTCAATGTGATTTCAATGCAGCTCTTTGTAATATACATTTGTATATATTTTAAGCAGTTTTGCTAAAAAAAAAAAATCCCACCAAGAATTCTTTTCATAATACACGTAGTCCTCAATTTACAGTAGTTTAGTGATCGTTTGAAGTTACAATGAAAAAAGTGAATTATGGCCATTTTCAACACTTATGACCATTGCAGCCACCTCATAGTCATGTGATCAAAATTTGGATGTTTGGCAACCAACTCATGTTTATGAAGGTTGAAGTGTCCTGGGATCACATGATCCCCTGGTGCAGCCTTATGATGATTGCAGCAAAGTCAATTGGGTAAAATAGATTCACTTAACGACCAAGTTACTAATGTAACAACTGCAGTGGTTCATTTAACAACTGTGGCAAAAAAGATAATAACAACAGTCTCACTTAACAACAGAAACTTTGGGCTCAATTGTGGTCGTAAGTTGAGGACTACCTGCACTCTGTTAATCCACCTCTTGGGTTTTTGCATATTGTATACCCAATAAAAAACTTTCTGTGCTTGGAAGTTGTTTCATTTCTTCACATTTTTATATTCTGATTATTCATTAATAGTATGACATTGTATTTTGATATTGCATTCAGCGTCATTTGCAATGTGCCATAGAATTGTTCAATGTCTTGTTAAACTGTCTCTGCAGTACACTTATAACATTGGTGCTTCAATAATTTCATGCCTCTGGGTTCTCCCAGCCTCTGGGCTTCTTCTTGTGCTATGAATACTTTAATGTTGAATGCACACACAAGCATGGGCTTCCCTAGAAATCAAAAGGGCTACTGCAGTTTCTGAGGTCCATGTATGCAAAATCCTAATGGGATCGGCATATATATTTAAAATAACAACATAGCTTAATAATAAATTTTAGAAGGAGAAAGAACACTCAGAAAACATATTTAGTTCAGTCCCATTAAATCTAGTGAGCTCTCATTACTTGTCCCAGCTTCTGCCAATCTAGCAGTTCGAAAGCATATAAAAATGCAAGTTGAAAAATAGGAACCACCTTTGGTGGGAAGATAACAGTGCTCCGTATGCCTTAGGCGTTAAATCATGCTGGCCACATGACCACGGAGACATCTTCAGAGAGTGCTGGCTCTTTGACTTTGAAACGGAGATGAGCACCGCCCACTAGAGTCAGGACATATGTGTGAGGGGAACCTTTACCTTTATTAAATCTAGGTTTTCATTTATTTTGTCCCCTTTTTCCCAAGCATATGGATGGGGCAATTTTAAACATACGGAGTGATTTTTTTGGAAGAATAATGAAAGAAACTATTAAATTTGTATCCAGGTTTCATAATTCCCCTTCCCCTAGATTTCTAATACTATTTTTCTACTGTTGGGATTTATTTGCTTCTTATTCTATCTACCCAAAATAAATCCAAAGGTTGGATTTCTTGGCTGCAAATAAAAATGTTAATGGTGTACAGAAAATATGGTAATTTTCCCTCCTGAACTTTTTGACGCACGTATGGAATTCCCTTCCCTCCTTTATGTACCAGACAATGAATTAGAAACTTCTACTTCAATCTTTGGGATTTCTTTCTTATAACCATAGTATGTGTGTTTATGCATTGAGGGAAATTCTCTAATTTAATTGAATTTAGGTTTCTGTGTCGATCCTGCACCAACTGCTCTAGGGAGATTGGAGGCAAGGTTTTTTTTTTTTTTTTTTTTTTTTTTTGTATACAGGTGTCCTTTTTCTATTCTATGCAAAACAGAATACCTGGCACAGGGAAATGCTACTTATGTGTATTTTGCACTGGAAAATTCTTCTTGTTAAAATCACCTATAAATACATCTTTTTAGAATTTTTGCTATGCAAGAAGAATACAATTGATTAGCTGGGGAAATAGAAGCCCTGGTGGCACAGTGATTAGAATGCAGTATTGCTGGCTAACTCTGCCCACAGACTGGAGTTCGAACCTGATGAAGCTCAAGGTTGACTCAGCCTTCCATCCTTCCAAGATCGGTAAAATGAGGACCCAGATTGTTGAGAGGGCAATATTCTGATATTGTGAGAGAGTATTGTAAGACACTATGGAGTGGTATAAAGGTCTAAGTGCTACTGCTATTTTTTAAAATAAACCTGTCTCATTATCACTTTTTCCTACTAAGTTCAACATAAAGTTACACTCTTCTGAACAAAGACGTGAGATTTTCATCAGCATGTCTGACTTATTATACTCCTGGTTTTTTATTATTCCTACATATCTCAAATCTCTTTTTGGTATAAAGTCCAATAAGTAAGTAAAAACCTGGTCTGCTTTTTTTTTTAAGGCACCACGATCCTATTTCTAAGTTTACTAAAACAAAGGAACCAAATAAATAATTCCTCTTCTTGAAAGTTTTAAATCTGACTAATAAACAGCCCCAAATCAAATCTGCTGCAGATCCATTATAGAATGTATCTTGGTGGTCTCCATCCATCATTTGTTCCTGCCATTTGTCAAGATTTTGCCTTTAGCCTTGAGGTCTAGCTTACGGTCAGAACAGTAAGTGAAGCTCCTCTATTATTTAATTTCCATTTAATAAATTTCCTATGAACTGGTAATTGATTACTGCAAAATTAATCACTCATTTTGGCACCTTTCTGGGCTACAGATCACAGCACTAAAATGCATTTCCCACACTACATTCTATTTCATTATCCATTTTTATCACAAATATCAAGGCACAAACTTTGAGGCAAATCATTTTTCACTGAATGAACTGTTCAGTAAATTCATTTATCACAATATTATTTTAATAATAAAACACAGGAGCAGGCTAGGAGAGCATCATATATTGAAAAAATAGCCTAGTAGTGTCTCGGTGTTCCTATTCAGAATAGTTTTTTCTTCTAACTTTTCTAAAACATACAGAAAGCTTTGCCAGATTTGTGTTCTTATTCCTGATTTATTCCAGCTCCATGTCAGCTGCCCCGGTCTTCTGGAGTTATTTATTAGTACAGTAAGAAAACTGAGAGTCTCATAACACCTGTTGATTACTATTACCGGTATTGTCAATCTTCTTTTCAAAGCACCTCATATGGGTGGTTTTTTTTATTTTTATGAAGACCTGCTTGCATTACCCAAAAATATTTTCAAGACTTTCCATTTTTCATTCTGTGATGATTAAAAAAAGAAAACAAAAATAACAGTGACCACAATGGCAAAACATGGGAAACGTACAAAGGGACAGTTTATATTTTGGAATCTTTTCCTCATCTGTTGGTCCAAAGATCACAAATGATGTCTGAACTTTAGATGATCATGAAGGTTTTCAGTTTCTTGAAGACTTATTTGGGCATTCTGATCCTTAAGAGTTGAACAAGCATTTAACAGATCTTGGCAAAGAAACAACCCCTTGACACTCTAATATACAAAGGTGGTTCTTGCTATATCCTTTCTCCCATGTTAGACATTTTCAAAGCTGGTGGAGGGATAGAGTTGTATTGACGTGGCAAAACCCATAGCAGATGAACTGGCATTTCAGTCCAATGAGCATTAAGCAGCTACTCATGGAACTGCTTTTATTTCCTCTCTATCTCCTATTAATTTTCCTCAACTTCCTGATATAATGCAATTCTGGGGCAACATAAGAAAATCAAATACACAATGGAACTTCCATTGTGTATTTGATTTTCTTATGTTGCCCCAGAATTGCATTATATCAGGAAGTTGAGGAAAATTAATAGGAGATACTACTAATTTTAATTAATTTCTTGTAAAATAAATTGTTCAAAATGATACTTAGGCTCTTGGAGTGCTAAGCTAAAACCAAAAAGAAAAAAGAAAAGAAAAGCAACCTACACTTAAGGGCTAGCCTAGAAGAGTAGCTGAGAACAGCTACTAACCCAACTACAGCCGTGTTAGTTAACCTTTTGACAAATGGGTGCTAAATGAATAATATAATAACAGAGTTGGAAGTCTTCTAGTCCAACCCCTTGCTCAAATAGGAAACCTTATATCATTTCAGACAAATCATTGTCCAATCTCTTCTAAAAAATCTCTACTACTGGAGCATTCACAACTTCTGGAGGCAAGTCATTCCACTGATTAATTGTTCTCACGGTCAGGAAATTTCCCCTTAATTCTAGGTTGGTTCTCTCCTTGATTAGTTTCCATTCATTGCTTCTTGACTGCCATCAGTTGCAATAGGTTGATTCCCTTTTCTTAGTGGCAGCCCCTTAGATATTGGAACAGCATCATGTCATCATTCCTAGTCTATCTTTTCATGCTCACCGAGACAGAAGGGGCATGCTCACTGTGGCAGGTAGTTTATGAATAATTAAGCCTTTCTGTGAAAGCCATTTTGTATTTGTATGCTATGCCATATTTTTATTGTTTGCTCCAAAATTTGATCTTTGAGAACTTAGGCGATCCTACAACATTCAACATTCATGTGTTGTATTTATGTTGCCAAGTATAGATCTATCACATCCCCATTTCCTACATAATAACATATGATGGCAGAAGTGGTATGTAACACACATTTTTTTTTCCAAATTCCTATCTAAACATTGGCAAATAAAGACTGTGAGTATCAGAACTTTGGCTTTGTCAACTGGAGCCAGACATGTAAAAATTAAGAAAAACCATTACAAAACAAATAAAATCATTGCTCTCATAATTTACAATCCTGATCTTTACATTTTCTTCTAAGTGCAGGCTGCAATTGTTATTAATGCATGTTTTTCCCTTGGATAACTTTGAAAGGATAATTTCTAGTTTTCAGTTATTAACTTTGTTATCCTGCTTAAGTCTCTTGGCTGGAGCCATAATAATCTTATTTGAACCATAGATGAATAAAGAGAGCTCCTTTTATTAAGAGGGGAGGTTATAACATACAGTAATTGGCTAGAAACACCAATTAATGAAATGGCAGGCGTGCATTTTGTTGTTAGGGCTTTTTTCGGCACCTACTTATAAATAGGAATTTTATTATGGTTCTTTTTACTTGTTATGACTAAGCAGAGCCATCACTTTGAATGTGACAGTGAATATAAAATATATTTTTTGTAAAACAGAACTCAGTTACATCTTTAAGAACATGAAATAGTTCCCAGATACTTGGTATCTACATAGTTTGCAGTACCTCTATCCTGGGCCTTGTTATTTGTTTATTTTGGTAAATTAAATTGCCCCAATGTTTCAACCTTTCTTCATTAAGTGGCTGCTCCACCTAATTAACTGTTCTATTAGGTCTTTTCTGCTCTATAATCTACCATAATTGTCCCATGGCAGTGTGAAGTCTACCTAAGAAGGAGGTATCTAAGAATAATAGAAGCAGCTGTGGAAAAATGGAGCAAGAGACATAACAATTGCTGAATTCGTTGTCCTAAGTCCTGGTGCATCTGAAGATTTGTTTCCTGTTTGAGGGATTGTTTGCCTAGAAAATGTAACCCTCATAAGGCCTAAATAGGACTTCTGCACTTTCTTTCCTTTCCCTTTACTCCATCTCCCTCATGGGTTGCTTTTCCTGTCTTGTGTTGGAAAAAAGAAAGGGAATGTGTGAAGGAGAGAAGAATTAGTATAGGCAGATGAGAATCAATTAATTTTGTAAATAGAATGATTTTGTAACTGTTTATTGTGGCTTAGTTGGGGATTTCTGGAAATCAACATAGTTGTTTGTTTGTAGAATGCAAGATTAACTTTAACTTTAACCAGATTTAAATTAATCTAAAAATAAATGGGTGAGATGGGTACTGTACTGCATTGACTACACCAGCTTTAAAGAGCATTGGGGGGGGTGTATTAGGACAAAATTGTTAAAATTTTGCAGAAAAACCTGGTACAAGGAGGAAACTAAAGCCACTGCTGATCACAAAATATTGGCAAACCAGCCTTCATACAATTTACATTTATAAAGCTATCATAGAAAAATCTATTTGCACTGCCCTTTCCTAATCACAGAGACTCGATGAAACACATTCCAATGAGTTTTTCCCAATGTTTATGCACATTGTTTTCCAATTGGAAAAGGATGTGCTCTCCCCCCAGATCCTTCCTAGCATTTAATTCTGCCAAACGAGAGGAAAACCCATCAACTGTTGATCTGCTGACATACTTTGCTTTATAGAGTTTTTTCTCTTATACTCTCAAGTATGCTCATTTGATGCAGTAAGGCTTGCTACAATACTGTGTACAACACTACATCAGGAACCACAGTGAACAGACTCTTTGGTACATTTGTTAATATAGTTAAACCTTCAATTTAATAGATTAAAAGGATAAACTGATGAAGTAGAAAGATTATTAAATTCAACTTCGATTTTATGCATATGTAACCTACTCGATGCAATGTTATGAATGCAGAAAATAACAAATGGAACTTTACACTTATTCAGAAGCTCCTGCAGTTTACCCAAAAATTATCCATTGCGTCAGACGTCTGCTAAATAGAAATCTATTAAATTAGTATTTATAAGCAGATACATGCACAGCACACATAGATGCCGTCTACCCCAAATCAGTAGATGATCTTTCCCAGCAATGTCGTGTAGATGTTAAACAGAAAGGAAAGAACATTGAACCCTGTGATACCAGAGCTTCAGCTAGATCTCCCATCAACACTGGGATCAACCATAGAGAAAGCAACCACTGCAACATAGTGTACTAATCCTTATAATTACAGAAAGATAATACAATCTATGGTGTTGGAAAGTAAATGAGATGTCATGAAGAAGTAGGATAGATGCATTACTCATGTCCTGGCTCTGCTAGGAATCATTAACAAGGATGACACATCTTAGCAGTGGTGGGTTTCTACCGGTTTGGACTAGTTTGGCTGAACCAGTGGTGGTTTGGCAGCCTGAGTTGCTGGAACCCGCAGCAAGCCAGGATTGCCACGCCCCCAAACTGGTTCTACAGGAGGTGCCGCCATATTGGTTTTTTTGCACTGCACATTTTTTAATTGCAAAAATTCAAGGAAAAGCAAACTGACTCTAGGAAAATTTTCTGTAATAAGACATAGGGAAGAAGAGGTGCTGTTGAGAGACTGGCAGCTACTACCAGCAGATAGGAAGACTTTCATTCAACTGTCAGGATCACAAGCATAGTGAGCAGCATTTCCTGGTGAGAATCCTGTCTAGAGCTTGGAGCTTAGTAGCAACTAGAAGCAATCACACTGAAGCAGTATCCAATCCCAGCTAGTGTAAGAATGTTTGGAAAAAGGGAATGGTTGTATGCTACTTTGTAAATTGTGTGTCAGGCCTGCAGCGGTTCCTTTAAGAATCTTTGGCCTGCCACACTCTTATTAAGGGGGGGATTTAGCAAAGGGTAGAATGTGTTGTTTTCAAAATAAGAAATTCTTTCCTAGAAGCTCAAGGTCATCTTTTGTCTTCCAAACCTGAACACCTGGACAGAAGCAGTTAGGCGTGGATGCCAGTGTGTAAGAAGAAGATTGGACCATGTGATGGACTGTGGGTGTGGGGGCAAAATCATGAACCTTTAACTGGGTGGGATTCTGATGTAACTTCCAGAGTCGGAATCGCATAGCTCTATGCCAACATGCCTGCTTTATTAAATTGAAACTTTAAGCATAGTTTTGGCTTTGACTCTGATTTAATTTTACATGGTATTTGGAAAGCTTACACTGTGATACCTTTAGATACATTTGTTTGAAATGGTATAAGGTTTCCTGCCTAGGCAGGGGGTTGGACTAAAAGACCTCCAAGGTCCCTTCCAATTCTGCTATTGTATTACCTTTGGTTGAACTGTGTATTAAAAGACTGAGTATGAAGGATTGAGCATTAAACACATATTCATTGGCAACATCACCATAGAAGAGTGGAGTTGACTTGGAGCAATACTCTGTTGTTGGGGAAAGTGTGTACAGCATTGCTATGTTGTGTTGTGTTCAGTCCTTGGAGAGCAAAAAGCCCTCACAGAATTGTGCCATTGAAGCTGTGCTATTGAAAGTCTACCTTGGTGCCAAGGAAAAGAATTTGTTGCAGCCAATACTCTCATGTTGCCTTACAGGGAAGTGGACAACAACATAATACAGTGAACATAATTTCCATCTGCACACAAAAAAAATCTGCACCAAAGAGCTTGCCAGGATTTGAAACATATCTGTGAAGGGACACTGGATGAGGTTCAGTAACCCATCAGTCTAATTACATTTTCTGTTTAATGAGCACCATTTATAAATCTTCATCAAATTAGATGACCCCAATGTCTAGAACATATAAAAGTGCCTGAAGAAGCTCACTAATTAACCTGCCTTCATAATTTAATTCTGCTGGATTGTTTTGATAGTCCAGACTCCAATAATAAGTACACCTTTTAAAAAGTGATTTTATTAATTTACAATAATCATCCTAGCAATTTGCAATAGAACTTAAAGTGAATGCAGCAGTTTACTAGCTTTGGTTTATCTGATGGCATTGGGTTTGCAACCAATTATATATGGTTGTTAGGTTGAAGTGTTCAACCAAAGTGTTGGGTTTATCTGTAAAATTAGTAATGCCTTCAATTTATTAATTAATGATTGTGGCTCTGCATCACTGCCATTATTGTCACCCTCAAAGGACAGCAATGATTGCATTTTTATAAAGTACAGTTGCTCAGTTACAGGTTCATAATATATGTTACTTTGTTTAAAAATATTATAACATATACATTTGTTACTCATCAGCAAAGACCACTTATGACATGTAGCTCCAATCCTTGTTTCCTTGGTGACTAAGCCTACTGTTTAATCATCCCACAAACTGCCTGCCAGGCACTTCAAAAACCCTGTGTATAACTTGTAAATGTCTTAAATATTACTTGTTCCAAAAGAAGTGACAGGCTTTCCCACAAAGTAATCTACGTATCAGTGACAAATGGTGTAATTAATTCTATACTGCATTGGTAACTAGCCAAAGATATACAACAGCTACTTGCACGGAAAGGTAACTCAAAGACCATGTGGCATAAAGCCAATGGTTGCAGCACAGCAGAAGCTGCCATTCAGTGGGATAGCATAAACTCATTGCAAGAAGTTCCAAATCAGTTAATACAAGGAAGCCTATCAAAAATGTGCTTTTGACTAACAATGTCAAAAGCATTGTGATAACAAAAGAAACAGTTATAGCCCATGTATCTGCAAATGCCACACTTTTCATTATAAATCAAGAATTCATAAAGTGTTTGCAACCTTTATGCTGCAATTGGTTAAAATGACTTAGGTGATTGACAGATGATAGATAGATAGATAGACAGACAGACAGACAGACAGACAGACAGAATGATAGATAGATAGAATGATAGAATGATAGACAACCAGAAAAATCAAGATGCTTTTTGGAAATTTAACCTATTATGGTGCCAAGTGATCATCATTACTTTCAAAATAGGCAGATGAAGTTTTATAAAGAAGCATTTTCAGAGATATAGTGTTAAGTAGTAGAATAATTGCTTTCACTTATGCTTAATTTGATTGCAGGTTCAAAATCATGCGAACAAAAATTGAAATACATCACCCAATAGTTGTATAGTTTGATTTTGAAAAAAAAAAGGTTTTGAAAAAGCATGCTTAATTGTTATAACAATTTATAATTTTTGAATGGACAATTGATATGTAAAAATAGAACTTTACACTTCGGAAGTTTAGTAAACAGAGACAGAAGATTGAGAAGAGGAAAGCTAAAAGCTGAACTACAACACAGGTCTGCAAAAAAATTTTTTTTCGAGAGCTGTTTTGGTTATTCCGCGCAATCTCTTCCAAGGTAGCAGGGAGCTTGGGTACTGGTATATCTGTGTCATGGGAGATGGTACAAATTGCTGAGTGAAGATTGGGGTATGAAATGGAATGCTTCCATTTGGAATTAAACCCTTTCACATCGCATGAACAAAAGTAACAGTCATCACTATGGTTCTTTTGCTCTCACCATACCATAGGAATTCCGTAATGGAAATATTTTTTCTTACCCTTGAACCAGTTTCGGAGGTCCTCAAGACACCGTTATCACACTTTATGAGGAGCCCAAACTTTAACTTGATCTCCAATTTTTAGTCCAAAATATGCAAAGTATACTTTTTTCACAAAGTCTGTAATATTCTGCTGTTGCTTCAACACTGTATATTCACCACAGATGAAACAGAAACTGCCTGGCAAATTAATACTCTTTCGCGGAGCCATAACATAACGGTTGAAGAATGACGAGCTAACATGAATTGTGATGAAAAAGTGTGAACAGCCTAGAACCAAGAACCTGATGATGATTCGTGCACAAGTGTGGCATGCAGGAGAGAGCAGTTCTGTGTCTGTACACGAGATGTCACAGTGTTGGCCACGCCCCCTGCACTGACTGGAGATGCTGCTATCTGCCCTGTGTCTCCCTCCCACTGGATTCTTCAGGAAAGATTAACCCCTTCTACCATTAGAAGCATAGACTTAAAACTTGCTTAGCTTATGTATATATTGCTGACCATCAGATTTACAGTGCTATTTTTTTTTACATAACTTGGACAAACCCTTTAAGATTTTTTGGGCATTTTATAAATTAAATGCACTTATGTGAATTAATTAATAGTAATTTGGACTTTAAATTTGGTTAAAAACCCATAATATAAAAAATACTATTTTTTTTTTTAAATGATAAATTTGAAGACAATTTTGCATGTTGTGGTAAATCATGACGTCTAGGAGTTTTTTTCAATATTTTATTTATTTTCAGCATACCAAAATACATGGAAATTAGATGAAAATAATCAAACAGCTTTTTAGTTGCAGACCTGTGAACTGGCAGCTAGCTATTATAGTGGTTTTTGAAATCTAGTGGAAAAATAGAACTTATGCTGTATCGAAATATATCTGTACTTTCCACTTTGCTTATGTATTAATTAATTAATTAATATTATAGTGACTCTAGAGGATTTCAAACACCTCTTCAAGAAATGCTGTTTTGATTCTTCTTCTGTTCAGCTCATGATATATCTTAAAATATGATATAATATTGTATTTGTGACCTAAGCATATTGGATTTTTAAAAAAATCCTTTATGAGTGTACTTAAATGTTATTTCTTTATGAGCACACCTCCCACTCTCTCCCACACACACACATATATGCTGAAAATGCACAGCTCATCTGCCATCCTTAAATTCTTTAAGAGATGAGACGGCTACTATATATCTTTAGCATTCAAATTATCTGAAGTGAAGTCAATAGGATATCTTCTTTATGATGCCCAACAGGTCTCTTCTCCAATTTTGCACCATTAGAAATTATTCAATCAAATTTCTAAAATTGACACATCAAGTCTCAAAATGTATTTCTATCTGCTATCCTGATGTTACAAACAGAATTCATAAAAGTGGAGGCTAAAGTGTGTAAGACCATACTAAATTATTGGCTCAAATTATCCCCTTTTCCCCTTGGTTTTGATTTTCAGTCCACATGGAAACACTAAAATATCATCCTTGGGGTTGTCTCCACATTTTCTACTTAGCTTGGGATATCAAAATACTCCTTAAAAAGTGTGTAGAACAGGGGTGTAAAACTCAAGGCCCAGGGGGCTGTATCCGGCCCACAGGGTACTTAGATCTGGTCCACTGGGCTGCCTTGGAAATAGCAAAGGACCAGCCCATGGTGCCTCTGCCAGTGAAAACAGAGCTTGGGAGAGTGCCCATTGGTAGAGGGTTGCAGGAAGCTGTTGCAGAAAAAAATGAAGCTTGAGAGCCCATTTTCATTGGCAGAGCGCTTGGGCCAGCATAGGTGCCCTCCACATGAATGATGTTGAACTGGCCACGCCCACCCTGGCTACATCCCCCCAAAGTCAAACACAACCCTGATGCGTCCCTCAATGAAATCGAATTTGACACCCCGGGTATAGAATATCAATTGGATCTACCTGGGTTCTCAACCAACAGGCAATCTGTGTCGCCTAGATCATATTTAACTAATCTTGAAGTACCTCCAAAATAATGATCCTGTCAGATTCCATATTCAATGTTATGGCTTCCCCTCAACTGACTTTGAAGGCTAGTACAGGAAGATTCCCTATCTGAAGAGACAATAGTTTTGTGACTCTGAACACACAGAAACAGCAAACCATATACTTCTCCAGTGCTTCTTATAGACTTATCGAGATGTTCAAACTAGTCTTACCTTATCATTTTCACATAAACATCAAGGGTGCACAAGGAAATTCTACATCTTCCAGTTCCTTTCAGGTTTCAACCCTGCTATAACAAATAATATTGCTGGTTCTATGCAGTAGCAACTAATGAGCCTCAAATACTCTACATTAAATAAGATAAATAGATATGGTCTGCCACTTACTAACATATAGGCACGTATGTGTGTGTGCATATTTATGTACACACTACTTATGCTGGTCTAGCAAATCAAATAAAAATGGATTTATTACAAGAAGAGACTATAACACAAAATAAATTTAATTTGGGGACCATTAGTGTAATGAGAACAGTAAGGGTTAGGGAGATGGATAGAGTAGAAATAGGAAATATAAATAAATAAATAAACATGAAACAAACAGTACAATTTAACCAATTCCTACAATTTTTCTTGTATATTACAAACTATAGATTCATGTGTAAACTACAAACTATAGATTTATTGCATTGCACATTATCTCTCCTTTTTGACTTTTGGAATGATCTTCCTGCTTATTTTGGTTAGGTTGAATATATCCAGTATTCTTTTAGTTTACTTGAAAGCCTTTGAGGGGGGAAAAATTACTAATTAATGAAGTTATTAGAGAATTTCAGTGATATAGTAAGCTGTAGGGAATAAGTTTTTTAAAACTATCTCTGGGTATAGAGAAAGATATGCCTAGATTATTAATACCCCATGCTCTCTAAAGATTTCTCCCTTTTTCTTTTAAACAATAGCTATAATGATATAGTACTTTAAAGAGAAGACAAGTAAAAATATATTTGCTTCTGGAAACGTCTATTAATTGGAGTCCACAGAGAACATAACTGAATCATACGATAATGTAGTAATTTAAGCATTTTATCTCTGAGATAGTTTAATTAGATTAATTTATTTAATAAGTAATCTTCCATTTTGAAGGCCAGTTTTTAAAAAATCAGTTGACACAGAAAAATATTGCAAAAACTGATCCTCCAGAGGCTATTCCAGAGTGTCTCAATGAGATGATGTCCTTCAGTAATGGGAATAAGGGGATGTTTTAAAATATGCAATGAACATGCTGTAGAATGCAACGGAATGAATTAAAATGACACACAGTAATTTAGAATCTTAGATAGTAGATGTAAGTGGAAAGTTTTGTCTTTTTGTCTTTCCAAAGGATATTTCTCATCTACAAAAAACAAAGGAAGGTTAATGATGATTTGTAAGGTTTTCAACATAGCCCACTGAATTTAAAATGCCATGTATATTTACCACAATGAATAGGAAATCAGATCACCTTGTGTCTGCAACAGATAAAGAACATTTGTCTGAATTAAATACATTAGAATAATATTAATGCTGAGCTAAAATGATTAGATAAATGCAATTGTTAGATTCTCATTAAACCAGAAATAAGCAACATTCAGACTGGTGGAGATTTGGAATTATGAGAAGATAGCACCAACTATTTTATAAATTGGAAGATACTTGGAATCTTTGCATTTTGTAAAATGGTTGCCAACCCTTAGCAACTATTTCCCAAAAGACAAACCTACTAGGTTTGCTTACTATGACATTTTCTAGTTTCTTGAGATGGTTTCTATTGCTTGGCTCTTTTTCTATTTCCAGATAGGAGGCTCACATTCTAACAAAATATTGGCTTGCATTTAGCCACCATTTTTCTTTTTCTAACAATGCCTTGTAATGTATATAAGGCCCAAGAGAAAATAAAGATGATGTTAAAGATTGGTTGTTTTTTTTTGCTTTGTAATTTGCTGATTTTGTTTTAAATGTTTTTAATTAAAAACAAACAAACAAACTAAAGACTGTTAGAGACTGAAGAAATGGTCTAGGGCTAATTTCTAGTTTGGAACAGGAGTTTTTCATGCTGCAAATCTCTAGCACCTAATTAAATTAAATATGCTTTGTAATCACCACAATAGGGTCTTAAAAATCTATATAAATATGAATTCTGGACTTAGGATTTCAGCACACTAGTTCTGTGTTTACTTTCCATCATCTCCTTTAAGTTTTACAGGTAAGCAAGTGATTTATATTTCCTATCAGATGTATGCATAAGAATTGTTCTCATTTCCCCAAAAGAATTATCAAAATCTTCATTTAATCTCCTTTAAGGTTTACAGGGGAGCAAGTGATTTATATTTCCTATCAGATGTATGCATAAGAATTGTTCTCATTTTCCCAGAAGAATTATCAAAATCTTCATTTAATATTGTGTGGAGTGACATCATTGAGCAAAATTATTTCTTTTTGAAATAATGAGGATTCCTGGGTTTGCTGATCCTAAAGCTGACAACCCTGAATTTTAAAAATAGTATCTTGTTAGACCCTATCATCTGTTGCAAACTTAACATTTGAAATCATTGGTTCCTGTTCAATTTGATGAAAGATCATTTGCTTTAAATTTGTCATTTAGAAAATAAAAGTATTCTGTAAAAATACTTATGGATGGGGCATGGCGTCCTTGTACTTGCACAATAAAACAGCTGTGCAAAGAGATGTGTCTTTTATTGTACAATAATCTCTCCAGCAGCTTTCTCCATTAAATTCCTAGTGAAGACATAATAAGGGAACTCTTACCATTAGCTTTTCTTCAGACTGGGAATATTGCACCACAAGAAATTTCAAGATAATGGAAGGATGCATTAAAAAAAAAACATTAAAAGGAGCTGTTCCCACTGTCTCCCTCAAGAATGAGGTAAGCTCAGAAACACTACCCAGAAGAATTTGAAATCAATTCAGAAGAACCTTAAGAGTAAACAAAAACAATAGAATTTAAAAGTTTATTCTGAAGGATAAGAAAAAGTTTGAGGAACTGAAATGTAGGATAGATTTCTGGCACAGCATTACTTGAAATTATATCTAGGCAGCAGCTGGTTTCTCACAGTTGGCATCTCCAGAAAGGCAAATATTTATATTTAGAAGAAGTTCCCTCTCACAGAAGTAATTGAGATAGCTCTTGTTAGTAATATAATCTAATGGTTTGGTTGGCAATATATAAATCATGCAACAATGCTATACCTGTTTCTTTAAATCACACTGTAAAATGTGATTGGTTTTCTGTTTTCCTCAATCGGCCATAAGAGGGAGCCAGAATGACTGTTAGCTCTCTTTTTCATTAGATGCTGGACTGATCTGATCTGAGTGTTTTGGAAGCTGGCTGTTAGAAAGTGCCGTGAGCTATTGTAAGTTTTGCAACCGCTAGGAAACTTTGAGTACTGAACTGATTATATGATACTGGACTATGTTATTTGGATTATCCCTTAACTGAAAGACATTGATGACTGACTGTCTTATCCGTGTATGACTTGGACTGTTTGATGGACTCTGATACCTCTATTTCCACAAAAGTAAAAGCCTATTTAAACTGCAGTGTCTCTGTATGTTGGTTTGTGTGTTCTCCCACACAACTCTCACAATGCTTCACTGAACGTACTCACTCTCCCAACGGGGAGCTTACCTAATAGCTCTGAAAACCTAAAATATTCAACAGGGAGATGTTTAACAAAACTATACACCTACCTATTAGTTTAGTTTTAGCTAAACTGCTGACTTAAAATGCAGGATTTTTTTTTAAAAAAGCTGTAGCTTTAGGTTACTTAAATATCTTGAGCAATCTAAACTGCAAAGATATAATCCATAACCATGTTTGAACCTGACCCAAACATCCCCTAACATGAGGCATTTACAGTGAAAGAATGACAAATGAATGTTTTCCTAAGCAAAAGGGCCATCTGTCATTTAAATTGCATTCTATATCCAGCTATACTAAACTTCATTGGAAATTGAGATTTGGGGAATGGGAAGCATTCAGATTTCAGTATAGTCTAGTGTGCTAATTCAGCTCAAAAATAATGTAAGTTATTTCAGTTTGTACTGGAAACGGCTTTTAATCAGCCATTAAAGTTGTTCTATAAATGAACATTTGCTTTTTGTATCCGAAATCCGCTGTGGCAGGTGGATTAGAAAGCTCTGTGCAGCTGAAGAATGATTCAGATATTTACAGCCTTCAAGGCTGCCCAAATTCACTTTGGCAGATTATGCTCCATCCATTTATATGCTACACACTAAAGCTGTAATGTGCTTTTTTGTTTGTTTTGGCTTAGAATGATATGCTTTCTCTGTTGTGATGTCTGCTCTATAGAATACTAGTCCCTATGTACCACAACAAGATCCTCTTGGTCTTCCTGAAGGCTTTGAAGACTTAGGTTTTATCCAGGTGTTAGGTCGGGATGTTGGATAAGGACAATACAGATGTAATTTGTTGTGCATTTGCTATCCAATGGTTCAGTTTTTGTACTAGCATTTTTAAAATTCCCTTTCTTGTTTTGTTTGTAAAAGTGTTACTACATTGTTTTCTTCTTGATTGCTGTATTTTTTTAATTGTTATATTGTTGATTGATGCCCATATACGTTTTCCTAAATATATACACAAATCAAACCCAGTCAGGATGCATTAATGCAAAGTCATTACAGTATTCATCAAACTTTTTTTTAAATTTAGCACAATGGAACTCCACCAGTGATTGGACACTGGCTAACCTTTCCTCTGCAGGCAATTTCTACCTGATTCCCAAAACTACAGGAATGCTGGTCAGTAAAAGCAATTCAACAAGCTTTTAAAGGACAAATACCTGGAAGAAAAAGAGCTAATCTTTGTCAGATGCAACCACTGGAAGTGAACCACTTCCAGACTGCTTTGTTAAGAGGAACTTATTGTGCTTATTGGCTCATGTGAGTTCAATATCATAAAGTTTGGATTGTTTTTAGCTTACATCTCTTTTCTTGCCTATCATCTGGACTATATTAAAGCATTTTCAAATTTATTTATTTTTCTAAGAGATGACTTACCAAACTAAAGAGTTGAGTTTTATTCATTCAGTAAAATAATTTATACAATGTTGAATAAAGCCAATTATTATAAACTTTCCAGCATCTCCTGATATTGCTTAATCCATTACCAAAGGGGTGTTTAATGTTTAAACATTTAATGTCCTGTATCAATTTTAGGAAATAGAGTTTATTTCATTTTATCTCTTAAAACAACATTATAGGAGATTGAGAATTCATTTAAGGTTGCTTGCATCTAGCTGGTTAACTGTCATTGTCAAATTATGTGATTTCATGCCTATGGAGCTTGCTTTGGTAGCTTTCTTGCTACAAACTGACAAGGACAATTAATTAAAAAAAACACAGTGTTAATTTTAGTTGTAGGTAAAATTTCTTTTTATCCAAATGTTCCTACTGGATGGACGTTTTCTTCGGACTGCTCTATTAGTTCACACTGAAAATTTCTGCATTCACACAAGTACAATAAGACCATTGTATGGCATGTTACTGATTGATTAAAAGAACACCAAAGGAAGAATTTCTCTTCTCCAATACGGGTTGGTTTTTTTTTGCAAATATAAATCATTTAGTTCCTGGGACACAATATGTTGCTTAATGTGGAATGGAAATGAAAGATATATGTTACTGTAGCAGGCATCCTATTTAGGCTTCGAGTTGTCCACACAGATATAAAGGCAAATACTACTATTAGTAATTATATGAATTGTACACAAGGGAACAGGATGCAGGGTTCATAGCTAAAGTGCAATTCAAAAACTATTATATGTATGAGTAATGGCATCACACGAATAAGGTGCCACTGTAGGAATTAATTTAAGGAACACCCCCCCCTCCACTAATAGCCAATGAGCTGTAGTCTTGGCAAGAAAACCCAGTGTAGAAAAATAGGCTGTAGACATTTGTTGAAGGTCATGATACACAAATAAACTATATATATCCATTTTATTTAAATCATTTTAGCTATAAAAATTATGATAACATCTTAGGCCCCAGGCAGTATAACATTTACATTTCCCTGCTCAAAATAGTCAAAGACAAAAGGCACAGGGATACCACATGCTGGGCTGAATCCTTCAGCAAACCTACATCAGAAGAGGCCAACTACTATTTCTTTGAAAGGGATGCCTTTATATTCAACAACAGCCCTTCAAAATTGTATTTTCCTCAAAGCACATATGTATAGAATGCTTGTTGATAATAGTATACAGTCTCCTTCAGTCATGATCATGATGTACAGTAGTAATGCTTAAGATACATTTAAAATAAATAATACTTATAATTAACATTTAACGAGAGAAGTGCTTTCTCTTTCTGATGAACAAAATTCTTTGACCAAAGAATATCATAAGATCCATTTTCCTAACATTGTATGAGCTGAAACTCAGGTTATCAGTTAAAATTAGAAGCTGTAACTGTAGAAAGGATTAATAAAGAATGAAGAGAGGCATTGAATTAAAGATAAAAGTGGATATTGGAACAAAACTGGAAGGAACAATGTGTCAAAGATGGTCTCAAAAATAAGGACAAGCTGAGATTAAGAGCATTCACTCAACAATATATGGGCTCTGATCACAAAACTTGAGCACTTTAACTACCAAGCCTGTGAACTGTTTAAGAGGAAAAGAAAAGCATTTCTTTATGCACCCTTAAATATAAATATTATATATAAATATTAAATATAAATTTAAAAAATCCTAAGGGCAACAGAGAAAAAGAATATGTGAAATCACAAGGAACAAACAACCTTTAATAGAGAAGCAAATGGCAAAGAACAAGGAACTGACGACAATGAAGGTAAGGAGACACCTCATAGAAATGGGAAGAGATTAATAGAAAATCAGACCAAGTTACATTGCAGGCTTCCAAACTATATTAACTTGGCTTGCAATGGGATCACCAGGACCATAGGAAAGTCTAACGTCAAAAGGGGAGATCAAGCAGGTTACATACGAATGGTCATCACAAGATGGATATACATCAAGTCCCACAGCCCATTCCTATGTCCTCAAAGGCAAGGTTTCTGTTAAAGACTGAACAACACATGAACTCTTCTGCAGCAGTGGTATAAGCAAAATTTTCATTTTTCCTTTAGTAGTTGCTTTAATCAGCAGAGACAAAGAGAAAGGGGAACAGTCTCATTATTACCATCCTAATATCACATATCTATAGTAATCGATTAAGAGACTAATCAAGTGAATATGATTAGTAGCTTCCTGTTTTCAAGATCATGTCAAGATTATTATGTATTGTATTTATTATATTTAAATTCACTGTGTATTTGTTAATATATGTATACAAATACTCTGTTTTTTATTTATGTTTTCTATTTTTTTTCTATTTAAGTACTTGATTATTCTCTAATAGTTTTTTTTTAATCAACAGGCAGAGGTGATAACTAGATAACTAGAGGCATACAAATCAGCAGGCAAAACATAAAATTGAATGTATCAAGGAAAAAGGTGGCCATTCTCTAGGGTTGTATATATCACTGAACTGATAGATTGATATTGGAACTTCTACTTATCTGTAATGCAGAGGAAGTCACATACTTATTTAAATTGAATAAGAAATATGAACAGCTCCATCTCTCCCAGATTTAATCATCATTAAACTACTTAGGATGGTTCCTTCACTAGAGGCTTAATATTTTTGGATATTCCCATGTATATGTACATAATTGGTGCCTGGCTATTAATTGATATACAACTAGATCTTGAGATTTCAAATGCATAAATATGAATCTAATATGTTCAATCAATGCACAGAAATAGCAGTCAGTACTTTCCTTGTCATATTATCACAGTTAGATGAAACTTAGCCACTGAACAGCTGATAGAAGAGGACTGAAGTCTGGAAATCACTACAGTGATCCTTGCAGTTTTGTGAAGGGCACTTTCAACTGACAGTAACCAAAATAAAACAGAGAGGAGAGGTGTAGCCTTGAGTATGCTGTAAAACATAGTGTTTGAGGACACAACTGTGTCAGAATATTTGCAGGCCAAGACGTAATATATTTATTTTTTCTACCGTGAAAAAGCACTAAAGGACAGTACAACCTTCAATCTTTTTCATTTACCAAACTCCTCATTCCATAAAAAAGCTAAAAGCTGCGGTTTACGATATTAATAACTTAAAGGTGTTGATCATCAATTATAAGAAGTCAAGGTCATGCCTAACAGAATTGCTGAGTAATACATTTAATTCTATACTGCTGAAATGAAATAATATTCAATAATTATCAAACTCATTATCTAATATACTAGACAAATTCTACCCATTTGTGATTAGGTAAAAATCTTTACATGAGTAGTAAGGGTGACACTTTTCAACCTAATGATTAAAACACATGTAATCATGAGTAATGTCAGCTTAACATTACATTGTGATCATTTTTCATTGCAAAAATGATAACTACATGACCATGATTTGCTACTGCACTTCCAGATTCTCCATTAACTCTGCTTGTCACAAACCAGTTGGAAAACATGGAAATGGCAATTCTATGAGCTATGCAGTGGCTGTGAATGCAAGGATTGATTGTTGTTGTTTTATACTATCTTAACTTTGAATGGTTGCTAAAGGCAACAAGGCAGACAGTAAGCAAGGACTGACTACCTATATATGTTCCCAGAATTTTAACCATTTCTATTCAAAATTTCCACCTTTTGAAAATAACTAAGTAACATGGAAACTTATTTACCTTTTCTAAAATTTGATTGTTTGTGCATTGAATCCTTTAGTTTCTAATCTTTCATTGAATGACATAACATATTTTTGGAGTATAAGACACATCCCCCCCCAAAAAATAGAGGGTGAAAATCTGGGTGAGTCTTATACACTGAATACTTATATTTTTGGCCTCCCAAAACCCCTTCACAAAAAATAGACATGGAGAGGGTTTGGGAGGCTTGGAAGTGCTTCTGGGGGCTGGGAAGAGGCCATTTTTGCTCATTTTTGCCCCAGGAGCACTCTACAAGTCTCCTAAAGTCTGTGCATGCCCTTTTTGAGGCAAAAAAACTGGACCATTTTCTGCTTGTTTGTGCTCCCCTCCCCAGCACTCTACAAGCCTTCTAAAGACTATGAATGCCCTTTTTTGGGCCAAAAATGGGCCTGTTTGTATGAAAAATGGGCCATTTTTTGCTCATTTTTGCCCCCTTCCCAGTCCCTAGGAGCACTTTGCAGGCATCTCAAACTCTCTGCATGCCCCATTTTTCACAAAAAATGAGGCATGCAGAGGGTTTGAGAGATCTGCAGAGTGCAAAAACTTTCTTTTTAAATCTCTTCAAAATCTTGGTTTGTCTTATACTCTGGTGCATCTTATACTCTGGTGTGTCTTATACTCTGAAAAATACAGTATTCATTTGTTCACATTTATTACCAGCATGTTAAGTTCACAGTAATAGTAATGTAACTTATCAATGAGTTTAAAACATGGTTAAGGTTCAGGGTTAAAATTAAGGATTTTTGTTCCTTTAACATCCAAAAAAAAACAAAAACCAGCTAGAATTTTAGAGGGACAGTCCATTAAGAAGATATCCGGAATATCCCTGAAGTTCTGGTCCAACATTAGCTACAGAAAAGCACCCATGAAAATGAAACTTATATGGTGTTCCAAAATCTTTAGCGAAAATGAAGAACAAAGAGAAGGTGGAACCTTGGTGATGGCAATGAAGATTTTAAAAGAAATGTATGTGAGAAAGTCCATTCTCATAAGTTCAGAAGTATGCAGCCTGATTCCATGGATGGCAGAGAATAATGTACTCCTATTCAAAATTCAGGATTACACACAAGATAAGGAAAAAGCTGTCCCCAGTGTGACAATCCCATGTTTGACCAAGTTAAGTACTCTATCTACACAACTCTGTAACTTCCACAGACAGAAATAATTACTTACTTTCATCAAGAAAAATAGCATCTCCTTATCCTGCCACTGGCACAAAAACTTGCCAAAATACCAGTAATACTTCTTCCGGCTATCTTCTTAATGGACTGTCCCTCTAAAATTCTAGCTGGGTTTTTTTGGATGTCAAAGGCACAAAAATCCTTAACTTTAACCCTGAACCCTAACCATGTTTTAAAGCCTGAAGGAAGAATGTTTGAAGTTTTCTCTCTGTATAAAAAAAAAGAGTTAACTTTCTCTTGAAAGAAGATGAAGTCTAGCTTTAGCCTGAGGGACAAATTCAGCCAGATCTGCCTCCTTTTTAATCCTTTAAGTCAACTCCATCAATAGCTGTTTCCATAAACATTCCAAGAGACCATTATCTAGGAAAACTCAATTTGCAGTGACCTTTAAATGGACTCTGGCCTTTCATTTAAATTGAGTATACCATTTAATTAAACTCTTAAACGATTACTGTAAATCAATGCTTTGCTATTTTCTAATTGAAAAGAAATTCCCTCTTTCAAGCATTGACTGCTTTATTGTGTTGGGCACCATTTCTGGAATGACAAAATACGATTTTCACAACGCAATAAAAGCTATTACAAGGGAGCAAAAAAAAAAAAGGCCTTTCTTTAGTCCCATATTTGCTTAGATTGATCAGCTGAGCCATTATGTGGCTCAATTCCAGCATCAGTGGTCTCCTGTGTGTGTGTGTATGTGTATGTGTGTTTTGTGTGAGAGAAAAAAGAGTGAAAAAGAGAAAATACTACTACTGATTGTGAGAATCACAAAGCTAATCTTGTAACTTTCAGAGAATCTTTCTCCTCCCTCTCCTTTTTCTGAGTCAGCTCTGGAAGGAACTGGAGCTCTGGGTACATGCTAGGCAGACACACATATCAACTGGTAGAGCCATCTTCTTAAGAGAAGACCCAAAAAGATAGTCTAAGGCAGGGTGTCTTCACTAAACCAGGAGTGGGCATGGCCAGTGTGTGAGTCTGACACCCCTGGTCTAAGGTATGGGAAGAGCATTTTCTGATTCAGTTCATTAGTTAGACCTACATATAGAAGGGAAACGTAGTACTCCTTCCTCTGCTTTTTCCCTTTCTAATAGCTCTATGAGGTAAATTGGATGAGAGATTTCCATAACATCTTATCTTCATACACATATTTTTACAGTGTTCCTCTTGGTAGATGGACAGCTATATAAATTTGTTTAATGAATATTTGCTTTTGGTCTGAAGACAATGTAAGCATCAAATAGTCACAAAACTAACACGAGTTGGAAGAAACTGCTTATATCTTACGCAGGTTCCATTTTAACCTACTTTATTCATCTATTCCATTGATTTTATGGTACATGCATTGCTGAATCCAACAAGTTAAAACATGTAAAACATCTTAGGTAGCAATTTAATTATAAATATGCTTATGGCAAGATAGAAATGTTTTAAAGCAAACATTGTGGGCAAATTGACAGATATATTCTTTTTAAACATTGGGCACTATCTAATAAAATGAAATTCAATGATGAAAAGAGTAAGGTTCTACATTTAGGCAACAAAAACAAAATGCACAGGTACAGTGAAGGTGGTACCTTACTTCACAGTAGTAACTATGAAAGGGATCTTGGAGTCCTAGTGGACAACCATTTAAATATAAGCCTGCAGTGTGCAGCAGCTGCCAAAAAAGCCAACACAGTTCTAGGCTGCATAAACAGAGGGATAGAATCAAGATCACATGAAGTGTTAATACCACTTTATAATGCCTTTGTAAGGCCACACTTGGAATACTGCATTCAGTTTTGGTCACCACGATGTAGAAAAGATGTTGACATTCTAGAAAGAGTGCAAAGAAGAGCAACAAAGATGATTAGGGGACTGGAGACTAAAACATATGAACCACGGTTGCAGGAACTGGGTATGTCTAGTTTAATAGAGAGAAGGACTAGGGAAGACATGAAAGCAGTGTTCCAATATCTCAGGGGTTGCCACAAAAAAGAGGAAGTCAAACTATTCTCCAAGGCACCTGAGGGTAGAACGAGAAGCAATGGGTGGAAACTAATCAAGGAGAGAAGCAACTTAGAACTGAGGACCAATTTCCTGACAATTAATCAGTGGAACAGCTTGCCTCCAGAAGTTGTGAATGCCCCAACACTGGAAGTCTTTAAGAAGATATTGGATAGCCATTTGTCTGAAACGGTATAGGGTTTCCTGCCTAGGCAGGGGGTTGGACTAGAACACCTCCAAGGTCCCTTCCAACTCTGCTACTGTATTGTATTGTATTGTAAATCTGTTTCAAAGGTTTTTATTCAAAGATTGAGCTTTATCTCTGCATAACTTAGACCAACAGACAGACTTTCTTGAATGAGAAAATCCATCAGTTTGGTTTTGATCACTTTCGTATTATCTATATTATAAATATAGGATTTTTCATTATGTTGAATCATTCTTAAATAGAAAAGAATTGCATAAACGAAAACCAAGGTTATAAAGATGCAACAGCTCTCTTTTCAACACTGAATAGTCATCTTTTTTTTGCTGCCACCACTCCTCCAATATCATTATTATTATATAATTCAGAAGCATACACCAAAGTTCCTAATATGCCAGTTTTATTAAGATGCAGATGATTTTATTAGGCAGTGAAAACATGGATATTATACCAATCTTAGTACTTCAGTTTTTAGAATTGTAGAATTGTACAAAAGAGCTGAATGTTTAGACGTATAGAAGTTCTGTGAGCATAAAATATATTTTACACAGTCAGATATAATAAACATTTAGGTTTGCAACCATAGTATAGCTAGCTTTATAATGGCTACAATGACCACAAAAGACACACTGGAGACTCATTCCATCTTCTTTTCCCAGTCCCATGATTCCAGTCATTTTTCAGTTTTATAATGAAAATGCATGATCTGCTTCTGTTGATGGCTGCAACTATGAAGCCATCATAAATGCCTCTCCTTGAGCTGTTTCTTAGTAAAATATTGCTAGGTATTAAAGATCAACTGAGGTAGCAATATTTTTTTTTAAAAAAATATCTATTAAGTAACTTTCAGCTTGGTTTGCAGCAGCTACCGAATTAACTTTTCTTTCTCTAACACTGAGCTGAAATTTAAATAATTGCTACTATTAATTATTTTCTTCACAATTTGTTCAATGCTGGAACCCCAATATACAGAATAAGTTTGGTGCTTACTTTTGGAGTTTGCATGAATACCGTTGCATGATAACCATTTGGGGTCATAACTGTCAGGGTTCCAAGTAACACCCCCAATGAAAAAAGACTCTGAGGCTTGAGTTTCCTCAAAGTTCCATTTTATTAGCGATGCCATATTGGCATATCTGGGAAAACCCGAATCTGAAATCTTCTAGGTTTTCCTCACCCAAACAAAAGTTCAAGTCCCTGCCCAGCACTCACAAGTCCATCACATGGTCCAATCAGGCACTGTCCAAAACTGGAGATGTCTCCCAGTCACACCAGCACAGCTGCAGGGCAAGGTGTCCTTGATTTTCTGAGAAAAGAATGTTATTTTGACTATATCTCACCCATACTCCATACAATCCCCCCTCCCATTTTCCCACAATAGAAAATGTGGCAAGGCTGAAGGCCCAATGTAAAAGATGGTGTCCAGGTCTAACAATAACATAATTGCAACTGTGACTCAGTTCCTTATTCAAGCAACATCTGCAAAGAAAGCCTTTTCTTTTTCTGTACTACAGTGAGGAGCAACTCCACTACTAAGCTGCAAATTGACCCACCCCAATAGATAGAAAGGTTGCTATCAAATACTGTGTGCGTGCATGTATATGTGATCAGTACATTGTATCACCATCCTATTCTTTACAGCTCAGGGAACACATGTCCATGTGATGACCAAATATATACTGGAAAGTATATTCAGCACGATCATGATTGTACAATATTTGTAATCAAGGTCCAAATCTTGATTGCAAACGTTCAAAATTAGATTCCAGGCTTTGCACAATATGTCTTAAATCAAAGTTAAATTTGCCTGTGATTGCTTAGCAGAACAATCTAAGTAAACAATACAATGTAATAGTTGTAGAGTTGGAAGGGACCTTGGAGGTCTTCTAGTCCAACCCCCTGCCTAGGCAGGAAACTCTATACCATTCCAGACAAATAGCTATCCAACATCTTGTGTTGGCCCGTCGGGTGTATAGGCCCGTCAATAGCTCTTACAGCGCATGTGCGGGTTTGGAATGGCGGCCGGGCTTTTTCGCTCTTGTAATCTGGCGAAAAAGTACTGGGTAGCCTTCCAAACGAGCCGCAAAGTTTCCAGAAAGAGCCTGGGTGAGATTAAGATCTTCAGAATCTCCAAGACCGGACGAAATTTCAAAAAACATCGCTCCCGAAGACTTATTTCAGCCTCTATCGCGCCTAACAGCTGAGCAGCCTAACAGCTGATCCATCGAGCAAGGGCGGCGGCGGCGGCGACACGCGGACGATCGGCGTCCTTTAACATCCTGGATACCTGGGTGCCTTAGATGCCCCTGGTGGTCGCCTGCCTGCCCGATCGGGTGAGCCCTGGTCTTGGAAGGTGCTCTAGAGCAGCGGAATGGTGGCAGCGGGAATTGGACGGAAAACGGCTGCCTGAGCTTTTCGCTCTCACGATTGGGTTCCCCCCCACTGTTCTTCCTAGATCTAAACAGCGTGGGGCTTGGAGAGGAACCCTGGTCTTTTCACCTACAGCCAGAAAAAGGAACGGTGAGCTTGGGGGATTTGAAATTGGCTATTACCACCTTCATTATTACCACCACCATTGCGGTAAAGAGGAGGAAATTATCGTGGCTTGAGCGAGCGAATTAAGTGGCGATTTAGCCACTACCATCATAGCTCGCCTGAACGCCCGCCCCTCCCCTATCCTGTATTTTGGTGCCCACCTCTCTCATCGTTGGAGCCTCTCCTTTTACCCCTCTCGTGTCTTGGACAATCTCTTTCCCTGTCTGCCCCCTGCTGCTGCGGAGCCATGCTTGCCTGCCTATTTGTTCTTATCTAACACGAGCTTTACTGCCTGGCCTGCGACCATCGGCATTGGCCCGGAACAACTGCCCTTCTCCACCACTTGCTACCACTGCTACTTTGGAACACCCAATATGAACAATGACCATCTGTTTAATATTTGACATCTTGTGGTATATATACTTATGGTACATTTGGTTTGGGGAAAGGAGCGATAGAGGATGGCAGCTTCAGGGACAGGAACTTGGCATTTTAAAAAACTGGGCACTAAGCTGGCACCCCCCCCCTTCCCCCTTCTAACTGGTTCCAGTCATCTGTAGACTTTGGACATTTAGACTCTGGCCGTTCCAGGACTTCAGGAGAGGGGGAGGATAAGATACCCCCCTGTATACTACCGTTTTATCTCCTATGGACCGGTATTGTTTATTATTCCACGCTTTATCTGGACTTGGAGGGTGTGAGATTGCAAAGCTGGTGCTGGCTGATACCTGGGGCCTGTGCTTTGCCCCCCCTCCATCTACAACTATTTTACAGAATACGGATCTTGGACTTTGGCCTCGGATTTCTCTGGAACTGGAGGAAGGGAGGCTGGCTCTTCTGGAACTTATAATTTTTAAATTCTGTGTTGCGCAATTTTAAGCGGGTATGTTGGGTGCATGGGATTGAATGTGTTAGTATGAAAGACCCACTTTTAATATTATTATTGCTGTATTCTTTTCGTGTTTTAACTATATTGTGGGGACTGTTAGTGTGAGTGTTTGAGTATGTTTGATTCGGAGGACCTGGCGGGGCAAGCGGGGGCCATTGGGGTGGGTGGGGGAATTATGCCCACGGGAGAGAGTCGGAGCATTGCGGTCATAACAGGGAGAGGCAGATATGGCGGGGACTTTAGGGCTGGCCATTACCGGGGAAGGAGGGTTCGCTATATCGCAGAGATCCCTCCTTCCGGCCCTATGAGTCCCACTCCAAGGTCAGATGGCGTGAGCAATCAGGACCCTGGTCTCAGGCTGCTGTCGCTAAATGCCAGGTCTGTTATTCATAAGGCTCCCCTCGTCCGGGACTTGATTGTAGACGAGGGGGCAGACCTGGCATGTATTACTGAGACATGGCTGGGCACGGAGGGAGGAGTCCCCCTCGTAGAGCTGTGCCCAGACGGGTTTCAGGTGCTTCATCAGCCGAGAGCCCAGGGAAGGGGTGGCGGTGTGGCTATTGTAGTCCGGGAGTCTTTAGCTCCTCGTAGGATCCCTGCTCCGGAGCTTGCCGGGTGTGAGTCCCTACTAGTGAAGTTGGACCTCAAGGGTCAAGCGGGTTTGCTGCTAACGTACCTGCCTCCCAACTGCGTTGCAGCGGCCCTCCCTGCGCTCCTCGAGTCAGTAGCCGAGCTAGCAATTGAGTTCCCTAGACTAATGGTTCTGGGGGACTTCAATCTGCCTTCGCTCGGTGAACACTCTGACGGAGCGCAGGAGTTCATGGCTTCCATGACAGCCATGGGCCTGACCCAGGTAATTCGAGGCCCTACCCACTCAGCGGGGCACACACTCGACCTCGTATTCCTCTCGGAGCAGTGGAGTTATGATCTTGGTCTGAGGGGAAATGAGATCATTCCCCTGTCGTGGTCAGACCACTACCTACTGAGGCTAGACTTCCGGAGGCCAAACCCCCACCGTGGGGAGGAGGAACCGACCAGGTGGTTCCGCCCCAGGCGACTGATGGACCCTGTTAGGTTCCAGACGGAGCTTGGGGTCATTCCAGATGCTCTCGCCCACAGTTCGGCGGAGACTATTGCTGCGGCCTGGCACTCGGCGGCATCGGAGTCTCTGGACCGAATTGCGCCACTACGGCCCCTCCGGGTCAGCGGCTCGCGGAGGCCCCCTTGGTTCACCGAGGAGCTCCGCGAGATAAAGCGCCGGAGGAGACGCCTAGAGCACCTGTGGAGGTCCGACAGGTCCGTATCGAACCGGGCACTGTTGACAGCTTGCACCAAGGAGTATATTTGGGCATTGAGAACCGCCAAAAGATCACACATTGCCTCCTTGTTAGCGTCCGCCGAGTCTCGCCCGGCCGCCCTGTTCAGGATAACCCGCTCCCTCCTAAATAGGAGGGAGACGGGGAACCCCCTGCAGGGTAAGGCTGAGGAGTATAGTCAGTTCTTGGCGGACAAAGTTGCTCGGTTTCGATCGGAACTGGACTCCACCCCCGCAGATCCAGCCGAGACACAGGGGAATAACTTGGTAGACCATCTCTGGGTTGAGTTCCAGGATGTTGCCTCCGGGGATGTGGACAAGGCTATGCGAGCTGTGAGTTCCTCCACCTGCATACTGGACCCGTGTCCCTCTTGGCTGACTGCCAACAGCAGAGAGGTGACACGAGGCTGGATCCAGGCGGTTGTTACCGCCTCTCTTCGGGAGGGACACCTCCCCACCGCGCTTAAGGCGGCGGTGGTGAGGCCCCTCCTGAAGAAACCGTCTTTGGATCCAGCAGTTCTTAATAACTATCGTCCAGTCTCCAACCTCCCCTTTGCGGGGAAGGTTGTTGAGAAGGTGGTGGCCTTACAGCTTCAGCGTACCTTGGAGGAAGCTAACTATCTTGACCCCTTCCAGTCTGGCTTCAGGCCCGGTTACAGCACTGAAACCGCTTTGGTCGCATTGACCGATGATCTCTGGAGAGCCAGAGATGGAGGCCACGCGTCCATCCTGGTTCTCCTTGACCTCTCAGCGGCTTTCGATACCATCGACCATGGTATCCTTCTGCGACGACTGCGGGAGGTGGGGGTGGGCGGCACTGTTTTACAGTGGTTCTCCTCCTACCTCTCGGACAGGTCGCAGTCGGTGTTGGTGGGGAGGGAGAGATCGTCCCCGAGGCCCCTAACCTATGGGGTGCCGCAGGGCTCGGTTCTGTCCCCCCTGCTATTTAACATATACATGAAACCGCTGGGCGAGATCATTCGGAGGCACGGGATTAAGTACCACCAATATGCGGATGATACGCAGTTGTATCTGTCCGCCCCGTGCCAACTCAATGAAGCGGTGGACGTGATGAACCGGGGCCTTGAGGCTGTTAAGACTGGATGAGAGCTAACAAACTGGTGCTCAACCCGGAAAAGACCGAGTGGCTGTTGTGTTTTCCTCCCAAAAATTCGGCTAGCGTTCCATCAATCAGGCTGGGGGGACAAATTTATACCCCTCAGACAGGGTCCGCAACTTGGGAGTCCTCCTGGACCCACAGCTGAGTTTCGACCATCACTTGTCAGCTGTGACCAGGGGGGCATTTGCCCAGGTTCGCCTGGTGCGCCAGTTGCGGCCCTACCTGAACCGGGAGGCTCTCACAACAGTCACTCGAGCCCTTGTGATCTCTAGGCTGGAATACTGCAATGTGCTCTACATGGGGCTGCCCTTGAAGAGCATCCGACGACTTCAGCTAGTTCAGAACGCGGCCGCGCGAGTGATCATGGCGCACCACGGTTCGCCCATATAACACCGATCCTCCGTGAGCTGCGCTGGCTACCTGTCGATCGTCGGGTGCACTTCAAGGTTTTACTTACCACCTATAAAGCGCTCCATGGTAGTGGATCTGGCTATCTGAGAGACCGCCTCCTGCCAATTACCTCCCTGCGTCCCATCAGATCGCACAGAGTAGGCCTCCTCCGAATTCCATCCGCCAGTCAGTGCCGACTGGCGACTACGCGGAGGAGAGCCTTCTCAGTTGCAGCTCCGACACTATGGAACAACCTCCCCGTGGAGATCCGTACCCTCACCACCGTCCAGGCCTTCCGCACAGCCCTCAAGAACTGGCTATCCCGTCAGGCCTGGGGATAGGATTACTCTCACCCCGCCCGAATGTTGAGTGAATGGTGTGTTTTTATGGTCAATTTCTTTTATTCACGTTTCTTTTTCTTTTTAAGTCTTGTCTTGCACTCCCTTCCCTCCATTGTTGTAAGCCGCCCTGAGTCCCCTCAGGGAAAAGGGCGGCATATAAATGTTTAATAAAATCCTAAAAAAAAAAATCCTAAATCTTCTTAAAGACTTCCAGTGTAGGAGCATTCACAACTTCTGGAGGCAAGCTGTTCCACTGATTAATTGTTCTAACTGTCAGGAAATTGGTCCTCAGTTCTAAGTTGCTTCTCTCCTTGATTAGTTTCCACCCATTGCTTCTTGTTCTACCCTCAGGTGCCTTGGGGAATAGTTTGACTCCCTCTTCTTTGTGGCAACCCCTGAGATATTGGAACACTGCTATCATGTCTCCCCTAGTCCTTCTTTTCATTAAACTAGATATACCCAGTTCCTGCAACCGTTCTTCATATATTTTAGTCTCCAATCCCCTAATCATCTTTGTTGCTCTTCTTTGCACTCTTTCTAGAGTCTCCACATCTTTTCTATATTGTGGTGACCAAAACTGAATGCAGTATTCCAAGTGTGGCCTTACCAAGGCATTATAAAGTGATATTAACATATTAAACGTTTATGAGAAGCGTCGTTGGGTAACATCTTTATGGTTAGGAGGTGGCCAGGTATATACCAGATTTCTGTTGTTTGCAGATTATTGTGAAATGTGTAACTGAGAAAAAATATTGTGCTGTAGTTATTTCAGATAAAGTGAATAGAGTTTAATAATTGAAAGGAGTTGGAGATTGATAAATGTGATAAAAAGGGTACATGGTAGAAATAAACACAAGTGGGAATACAATGTTTACATTGTATTCCCACTTGTGTTTACTTCCACTATATACCATTTTATCACATTTAACAAACATTAAGACAAGAATGCATGTTTCATTAGAGTATTTTTTAAAATATATTTATGTATATAAGTGTAAGAAATATTTTTGGTAACATTAGAGGTATGGTGATTGTATTCATGTTCTTTTGCATGTGCATGATCTTTATTGTTGACTGAGAATCTGAACAATTTAAAAGGAATATTAGATTATTTGATGCAACATGTAGCATAGGTCTGAACCAGAGGTGGTATTTGCTGGTTCGCACCGGTAGTGGTAGTGGTGCGAGGCTGCGCCCACCCACCTAGACATCAACACGGACCGTCTGCGCATGTTCCCACTCCCAAACTGGTAGTGAAAATAAGAAGATACCATTACTGGTCTGAACATTAAGAACAAGGTACAGGACAAGGAAAAGAAAGGAACATCATAAGCTGAATACATAAGTGACAAAAAAGAAAAAAAAACAAGCAAATAAATGAAAGGAATTTTTCAAATGAAAAGTGTGAGAAAATTGATCAAAACAAACAGGACTCTGTGTAAGAGCCTGTTTTCCTTCTTTGTAATGGAAGTGAAAACCTGGTTCGCACTGGGAATTGGTACTTAGGAAGAGTGAATCCTGAAGAGATAAAATAGGAATGGGAGCCAAGTGTGGACTGAATACAAAAATTTGAAAGAAGTACACTAAAGTGGTTTGATGATATAAATGGAGGTTGAAACATAAAATAAATATATGAATATATGACGATCCATTTGGAGAAAGGAACATTTTCTGTTGGGATGAACTTGCAGAGATCCTCAACAGGGGATGATGGAAGCTTGAAGGGAAAAAAAGCAGTGTGTGAAATTGGCATATGCATATGATGGAAGAGGAGATACTTTCCAATAATAGAAAGAAGCATATTGTATGCTTTTGTACATATTTCCTTTCATCTTCTGTCTTTAATGGGAAAGGGGCTTTGGGCTTTATTGTCCTTGGTCTTTTTGTTTTTTGCATAACATTTAGTCTGAAAGATAATAGTAAGTATGTGTGTATAAAGTCATCTTTTTTATCTGTAAATGAGACACGAGATTATTAACCTTATCATAGAAGATGCACATTATATTACCTCGATAGGAATCAGAACAAAAGACTGAGCATTCAGTAATCTTCCGTGATGTTTTTAAAAGATATCAATTATATATTGATGCCCGTAATTTAGAGGTTTAGGTTCCTTCCTTTGCCCTTCACCTACCTTTTTCATGTTGTAGTAATACATCACCGAAATTAACATTCAGCTTTGTTAGTGTAAAAATAGTGTGCTCCTCTTTATTTCTGTATTCTAACTATAGGGAGGCAGAACAAGGCCAACAAAACCATTACTTTATTAATTTAAAACTGTGTGAATTTGTTCCAAATTCAAAGTGATTAATTTTGCTTCCAGAAAAATCATGTATGATAGAACTGGATCATGTGGTGATTAAGACCATTAAACCGACTGAATCTGTATAAATTCAGTGCTGCCTCATTGTGTTTGCACAGTAAAGAAATAGTACCAAGAACTCACATAATATCTCATAAAACTCAAAAGGGAGCCTGTCAAAGAACTGCTGCAATTCCAAGTGTTAGACAATCCTTATTTGTTCTCAACTGGATGAGGAAAATGCCTCCTCTGAATAAAGCTTTATAGCTCTGGAGTTCTACCCAGCCTCTCAGAGAAACCAGTTGCAAAATTTTCTTTTCGAATCCAATCTTTTTCTTAGTACATTTGTCCTTGTGTGTGTGTTTTTCTGCTGCCATGGATAGGCCATCCTCTTTTTCTGGCCAACCGTTGCTAAGTCATGAATGGATAGAATATTTCCTTTTCTCACACAGTGACCAGGATGTGGGCCAATAGCATAATCTAAAGACACAGTGTTCTCAGTCAAGACCTGTTGTAGATAGAAGTGGCACACAGCCATGCTGGCCTTAGAGCCTCTATCTTTACTAAACAACTAGCCTATTTTCTCAGTCAAAGAAAAGGAGGAAGTGAAAGGAAGGGGACATATGGGAGAGGGGGGTCTAAATTCTTAGTTTCCCTACTGTGGGATATTGCTTTGTTCTTAATCCTGCTCCAAAAGATGGAATGCAGAACATTTTGGAAATGTATGTGAATCTAAAACTTGACTTTTAACTGGCATATTAGCATCCATCAAACTATTAAATATTATTGATTATAAATAACAGAATCAGAAGGGGAGGATGATAAGCTTTTTATCTGCTAGGGAAGCAAACAAAATTTTTAAAAAGACTTTAAGGAATTAGTTATACTTTTTAAATAACTAATGTCTCATCTTTGTTTGAAATGGCTTCATTTTCAAGGACAGATTGTTATTCTGTTTAAGCTTTTGCTATTAAGTCTAAATACTTATACATAAGTATAAGGACAGCATTCTTCTCCAGGAAGAACCTTAACCAGCGTTAAGCATTAAGGAAATAATTATTAAACAAACAAACAAAGGAATGAATTGTATTTATTTCTTTTGAAAACAAAATTAAATAGTTCAAGTTTAATTTACCTATATAGCCTGATGATCTGACAAGCTGGCAACTGATCACTTTTTGCTCAACATATATTTAATTTAAATGAGTTCATTTGCTGATGAATAAAACAATGTTTTTAGCGAGGAATACATTTTCTTTTTCAATTGCTTTATATAGTTCTTAGGGTTAGAACAGTTATACAACTGAACCTAGCCGTTCAGGTTACTGTAGACTAAGAAATTATTTCTGAGCCTGATTTCATATATACAGTTATATATCTTTTATTAATTTCAGAATGCCTCAAAGTTTCTTTAAACTCTGTCCTCCTACAACATACTTCATGCTATCTCAAATGGTCTCACAATTCTGAAGAATGGCTCTTAACACACTACAGGCAGCTACAGTGGCAAACCAAACAAAACATCAGAGCATCAGCTCCTGGTGTATCAGTGAATTCAAGTATTTGTTTGGCATTGGAAATAGCCATCTGCACAGTATATCTACATTGTAACTCTTTTCCATTTATCCTGTCAAGTGCCGGGAAATCAGAGGGTCCAGGCAGTTCAAATAGATATAAAGATTCATTATAAGTTTAGGTCACTACAAGAATCTGAACTACTAAAAGGTTGAAACCCATTTGGTGGTAGATAAAGTCAAAGGAATTCAGGTCGAGCTGGACTTATACCTCTTGTGAGCATTAAGGGACTCATGACTGATGACGCATTTGACCCTTCCCTCAGCTTAGCTTGGTCATCTCCTAATATCCATACTCCAACACTAATTGGAATGAAATATATTTGGGCAAAAATGTGATGGTTTGTATTATTCTAGACAATTTTAAAGTTAAATGTATCAATATGTATGAGGTGGGGGATATATATATATATATAATATATATATATATATATATAATATATAGTATATGTATATGTATATGTATATGTATATGTATAGTGTATATGTATATGTATATGTATATGTATATGTATATGTATATGTATATGTATATTATATATGTATATGTATATGTATATGTATGTAGGTATGTAAATGAGGTATAGAAAAACACTGAAAACGTAAATCTTTCATGAACTCATATTTATTAACTTCTGTCAAGTATAGTGGAATAAAAGTTTTATCAACAAGGAACAGAATATGTAGCCTTTGGCATTGGTGTGAATAAATTCTATTTAATTTACAAAAAAGCTGTAGGATGGGGGATTCTGAATCAGCTTAGAGCAGTGCTTCTTAAAGTGTGGGTTCTAGGGCCCCTAGGGTTCCCCCAAGACATTCTCAGGGGTCTTCAAAATCAAAATAATTTGCCAGCCTATGTTGAAAAATATGCAACATTAAAATGGCATCAACAGTTGTGAGAAGCAGTAACAGCAGCAAATGTGTCAATTTTAATATTTAACACATTAAATATCATAAATATAACAAACAAAAGCTCTTTTGGGGTCCTCTATAATTTTTAAAACTGGGAAGGGGTCCTGAGAGAAAAAAAACATTTAAAAACTTAGCCTAGAGATGATGCATTAGAAGAGATGTCTGGGGTTGTTGATAAATGATTCACAATGAGTCTGACTGTACTTGATAAGAGCATAAAAATATTAAATATTTCCCCACTCTTACCACATTCATTGATAGCCATCCAACAGTCCATTTTATCCCTGTTAGGTAGGAAAAGGCCAAGGACTATCTCCAGGTCTGCTGTAGGAATATTCTGGCTATTAAATAAATTTCCACAGATCTAGACCAAGTTGGATTTCTCATTGGCAGTTTGACCAAGATGCCAAGGACTTAGTCTGGTGGTGTGATTGGGGATGAGTTTGAGTTGGTGACTCTTAGTAAGTAGAAAGTTTCTCTACAATGCTAAATTACCCACTTGATTATCAGACCCAAATCTCATGAATTACTAGGTGGCTGTGTGTGTGTGTGTGTGTTGTGTGTGTGTGAGAGAGAGAGAGAGAGAGAGAGGAGAGGAGAGAGAGAGAGAGGAGAGCGGGGGGAGGAGAGATGTTAGTTGGTGGTACTTTCTGCTTGAAGGAGTCAGGGGTATACTCCTTCCTCAAGAGACTATCCTTGGATTCAACTATGTCAGACAACTATGCCCTGCCCCCAGCCTTTCCTTTTTTAAGGAATGTTGCTGAGAAGGTGGTTGGCCTATAACTGCAGAGGACCTGTGAGGAAGTAGAGTATCTTGAACCATTTAAGTTGCGTTTCAGGCCAGGATCCAGTGCAAAGATAGCCTACCTTCCCTAATTGATGACCTATGGTGGAGACATGAAGAAGGTGGTACATAGTACATTTTTGTACTCCTGTCTCAGCAGCTTTAATGTTACTAACCATGGAAACCTTTGGAATTGTTCTGAAAGTTGAGAATTTGAGACTGGCTCTAATTGGTATTGGCTGGGGAAAGGATAGGTCACTTCTTAGACTCTTACTTTGGGGGATGCCATAAAGTTTTTGTTTTTTTTGCTTTGGCACACTTGTTCAAATCTACATGAAACCACTGCTCCAAATCATTAGGGCACTGATGATCCAGTATTTTTTTTGACCTCAGGCTGGCTAAGTACTATCCGTATATCTTTTTTTTTTTTTGGTCAATATTCCATTTCCTTATATATATATATTTTCTTATTTTAATAGAATTGTCTCATTGACTGAATAGAGTATCCTAGTGCCTAGCTGGACAGTTAATTTTCCATTCACACATTATAAACTGTGCACTAATGAACTAGAAATTAATAAACTATGAATGAATAAAATTGTGGATTACTTGTGTTACTGAAAGCATTACAAATTCAAATTGCATGGCTCTCCAGAGACCCTGATATGCATGTTAATATTTTTTAAAAAGTAGTTCTCATTTAGTTTGGGAGTCTGAAAAACTATTTCTCTTGTCACTATCTGCACACTGAAAATTTGATGATGAGTAGTTTCAGGAGATGGATGTAGGATAAGATAGCTTGATCCTTTGCTTTTTGATAAATTATAGTAATGAACTAATGTCACTTTTATAACATCAGCAATTTATTTATTAAACATATTTCTATGCCACAAAATCAAAACAGGGAGATTCATATATAAAGCATATTGTACGGCTATCAGTTTTGTTGGTTGGAGTAGGGCACCTTCAGAGCAAGACAAGGTAAATAAGAATTCAATTACATTTTTCTTCATGCAATATGTTTTTCAGATCTGATTGCTTTATCTTATGCTTCTGTTCAATAAATATACATGTTAAATATATTCAATTTCATTAGACGTCTGTATGTATATAAAACATTTAACCCTGCTTCTAAACTTCTATTACTCCTGCTTCCCCACTAATAACAACAACAACACTGCCACATGACATCCTGGACTTAAAGTTGTTAATAAGAAAGACAAAAAAATCTGGATAGTGGATGTGGCAGTGCCTGGAGACAGTATAATAGAAGAGAAAGAACTGAAGAGGATCACAAAACACAAAGAGCTATAAATAGAAATAGAATGACTGTGGAAAAAGCAAGCAAGGATGGTACCAATAGTGATAAGCGCCTTGGGTGCAAACCCAAAACAATTGGAGCATCATTTGAACACCATTGGCACTGAAAATTCAACACCAGTCAATTGCAGAGGAGGTTGTACTGGGGACAGTTTCCATTCTGCGATGATATCTGTAATACCATCAAACATCCAGATCTGCCTATCCCAGGTTGTTGGGAAGGACTTGATAGTAGACAAAATGCTAAATCCAGTCCTGAACATCTGGCTGACAAAGTGAATGATAATGATGATGATGTAGAATCTCACCATTATTTTGGGTTAAGTAATCGTCATAGGACCAGCTTAAATGGAAACAATTGAAGATCAGAGGCAAAGTCGATGGAGAAGACCTACTTTCTATCATCATCTTATGCCTCTCATGACAGCCATACTGGACATGGGAGGAGCCAGCTTCACCTGCACAGGTGTTTGGTAAAAATTATGAAATTGGATGATCCTTGAGACAAACTTACTTTATCAAAAGAGCTGATGGGGCACTATTACTAAACTTCATTTGAAAAGCCATTAAATGGAGCCTCACACTTTTGTTTTCCTTTCAAAATGAACCCACACTGATCTGTTCAAAACTAAGCCAGTATTCTGTGATGGTTAAGATACTGAACTAGAATTGGGACTGTCGGTTTGAAAGCCCTTGTCAGCCATCAATTCCAGAGTGGTGATTGCAAGTTAAAATTGGAAGAGTCACATGTGTGTTACTTTGAGCATCTAAGGATAGATAAATAACAGATTGCCTGGGCAATTAAGAATTACATTCAACCCTTTATTCTCCCCTCCTCAACTGTATACCCAGTTTCTCAACAATTTAAATACATTACACCAATCTGATCAAGAAATATAACAGTCTGAATCATTCTAAAATCACCTAGGTGAATGACATGTTGGCCTTATGTCCTCGAATGGTGAAATTGTTTGCAAGCCAATCCATACTTATTTTGAGTTCTAATATGGAATCTGATCCTGAAGATAAATGATTGGACCAGAGGTGGAACAAATAGATGTAAAAATCCATGTAGTCACTGGAATGACAATATAGGTTCCTCGATTTATTACACTGATAATTTATTACACTTCCCAGGACTGGCTTCCATGGCAGGATAACTATTTTAACTTGCTGATAATGAGGAGAGGAAAAGATTACACATTTCAAAAATGTATGTCCCAAAGTAAGGAGGGATGGTATTTTGCTTTTGAATCATTCACATCTTTGCAAATAACACACTGCTCTAAGCTATATTGTGGCACCACAGCTGATTGTCCGCAGGGTCTGGGGAAATAAAATAAATTGAAATACAAAAGCTCACTTTCTGGAAGAGATGAAAAAGCAATGCTTCAAAACATTATACCTATTTTGTTGTTAACTGAGCAGCATCTGAAACAATGTAGTCTGTATGCACTTAAGAACCACATTTCTCCCTGAATAAAATGTCAATTTCCATATGCAATCCAATGCATATTTACATGTATATTGTAGTTTTAAACAGAACTGTGGAAAGCTATATCAAAGCAGTTCAACAACAAAAAACATTGGCCATACAAATGGAGCATATTACATGAAATACTGGGCATATTATCAGAACTATTCATATGCATAAGCACTACGTGATGCACGATGGCATTTACAAATACTCTAAGTGATTTCCTCCACCCTGTGAACATCTTCAGAGCTCTGCTTTAGGCAAGGCCAGACAAGGTTTTATTAAACATGACAAGTAATTGTGATAATTATATTTAATTTGATTTCATTAAAAGGACTCCAAATTTAATCACAACCTCGCATATTTGGGGAAGGTTTCTCCAAGTGTGCCATTCAAAAACTGAATAGGTCCTCAGCCCCAATGAAGTACCACATCATTAATTTAGGGTCCATTAGAAAGAGAGTGGATTGAGGGGGAAGGAGTCCAAGAATTAGAAAAAAATATAATGACCACGATTTTAGACCCAAATTGCAGGGGAAGTCTGCAATGCACTGACAATTCCAAAGGCTCGTGACTTAGAGTAGAGTTGGACCACAATTCCCACTTCTTCCAACCATCATGGTGCTTTGCTGATTGGAAATGGAGAAGGCTGAACACCACACCCCAACCACCACCACAGGCAGCTTCAACCAATTGCCTGGTTTCAAACATTTCATAATTAAGCAGGAGAGGCAGTGGAATATGAAAATAAGGTACATTGGACTGTTTGCTATTTTAGCCAAGATCTGCAAAAGATCATTCATTTAGGTATGTTTACTGGCAGCATAGTTTCTAGCCATCCTGTGAAACTTATTTTCTGCCTGATATTTAGGGACCTTCAATGTTATTATCGCCTCATTTAAAAGTCTTTTTTTCTTACAGTCTCCGAAACTACAACCCTCCCTCACCTGCTCATCAGTTCCAATTATACCTAATATTTTCCTCTGACCCCTTAGCCTATGGAATGACAGTGGGGATTGTCTTTTTGTTTTTCATAATGAATAGGTTTACTTTCTTCCGCTGCCTATATCTTTCATACAACCTTTTGTCGTTGGTGCCAAAAGCGTGCACGTGCGCCTGCACCCCTAATGCAATGCACATGATGCTTGTCCTTCCCCCTGTGTATGCACACATACCCCACCACTCCCCCGTACATGCACATGCATCTCCCATATGCATCCCACTGCCTGTGCATGTGTGGCAGGGACCAGAAAATCACCTGGCCGGCTGGATGCAGGACACGCATGCGTGGTGAAGTGAAGCTGGGCAACAGCTCATATGCTCACAGAGAGGGCTCTGTGTGCCATCTGTGGCACACATGCCATAGGTTCACCATCATGGATATAGTCTACAATGTCTAGTGTTTATCTGTTCAACTTCATCTAGTTTTGGTTAAACCTTGTCCTCTCAGACTGTTGGTGAGGAAAGAGACCATCCAAATGTCAGTGATTGGGATGCAGAAAGAGTATTATCTGTGAGATTCTGGAGGTCATAATAGTATTGCAGCTAGCAGTTTATGAAGATGGTCCTCAGAAATACAAGGACTTCAATGTGATACTTCAAACCATCCAAGCTTTCAAAAATGCTTTAGACTTGTTTAATATAGAAAGAAGCAATTGTATGAAAGTAAATGAAGAGCAATATTAATCTAACTAATATGAACAAGCATCGCTGGAAACGCTTCATTAGCATCATGAATACGAAGTATTACTTTCACCTCACATCCTCCTGAAAGGATTCAGTCCTCTATAAATATCATTAAATTCTTATATTTTATTATATGAATATTGGCAACTCATTCTAGACAACTATAGCTGAATAAGTCAGAATTATTCTTACAACAGGTAATTCTGATCAAATATTTAACATAAACAAAGCAGAGACACTACGGTTCTCTATCACAATGAGTTGATCAGTGCAATCAATTTTCCCAGGAGTGAGTAAAGAACACTGGCTGATGTTTCTGCTTGGGGGCAAAAATAACAGAATAACAGAGTTGGAAAGGATCTTGGCAGTCTACTAGTACAACCCCTGCTGAATTAGGAGCCCTATTCTATCCTGGGCAATTGTTGTCCAATCTCTTCTTGAAAATCTCCAGTGATGGAGTACCCACAACTCTGGGAGGCAAACTATTCATCGTTTATTTTTTCTCACTCTCAGAAAACTGTTCCTTACTTCTAGGTTGGATCTCTCTTTGATAAGCTTCCATCCACTACTTCTTGTCCTACATGACCTCCCAATCTTCTCTATGATAACTCCTCAAATAGAGTTATTGCTACCATGTTACCCCGGCAATTCTCTTTGTTAGACTAGACATACCCAGTTCCCACAATCGTTCATCATACAGTTTAGTCTGAAGTCCGCTAATCAACCAGTCAGCTAATGATTACATCATCACCTAGAATCAGCCACTTGGAAGGCAGCCATCTCTTCCCTAGGATCATTGCCCTTCAAGGCCACTTTTTTACAAGTTTTGTCAGTGGAATGGTAAGAAGATGGATTAAAAAAAACCCTTCACTGATGTACATGGTGGTAATATCCTATCTCACCCTGCTTCAGATGTATTGATGAAATACTGATATTATAGACCAATCCTTGTATTTTGTTTGCTTGTTTAATCAGTGAAATTTGCAGTAGTTTCCCCCCTTTTCCCTTCTTGGAGATAAATAAGTGATAAACTGAAGTAGTTTCTTTCTCTTTTAATCAATTAAGAAAGGGTAATAGTATTGGCAAATCATCTATGAGGGATGTAAATATAGTAAACATGGTTTAATATTCCTTAAGTGGATTGGAACCCAGGAGTCACACAGTTTAAGGCTGCAGTACAGAACAGCCTGGATATCTACAATAATTGTATAGCTAGCTGTTGTAGCCCAGCAGGAGCCATTGGAGCTGCCACCAGACTCGACAGCGAGGGGGCCCTATGAGTCAGCTCTGGAGGATGTGGAGGACCCTGGACAGGGTTCCGACTCTGAGCAGGGCACAGAGAGGCTGGTTGGCCACCAGGAGCCTTGGACCAGTGGGGAGGAGACAAGGGAGGGTGATCCGGACACCAGCAGTGTGTTGTTCCTGGATGCCCGGCACCGAAGAGCTAATAGGCGTCAGGAACAGTTGCACAAGTACAGGAGGTAATTGCACTCAGCTGGTAGTCATTAGGCTCCCCTCCAGACTATAATAAGGACTGCTTGTGCACACGCCCCTCTTGCAGAAGTCAACGCAGGAACTAATGTTGAAGAACAGAATTGTGAGCTTGTCAGGCTGGATTGCTGCCAAGACTTATCTGTGTTGGATTGCTGCCACGGCTTATCTGTGCCAGTTTGCTGCCAAGGACCTGTCTGTCTGTTAATAAATTCTGTAAAGTATCTTTGACTCCAAGTGTGTTGGTGTGGGAAGAGGAGGGTCAGAACAGCTAGCTATGTCCAAAATGTAGAATATATGAAGTTTAATTCTTTACTGGTAGCATTATTTTATAATTTACAGATAGTCTTTGACTTACAACAGTTCATTTAGTGGTCATTCAAAGTTACAACATGGAAAAATATGACTTATGACTGCTTTTCACAGTTACAAACCTTTGCACTATCCCGATGATCACGTGATCAAATTTCAGATGCCTGGCAACTAGTTCATATTTATGACTGTTGCTGTGTCCCAAAGTCATGTGATTTTGGGACTTTTTTTGTGACTTCTCACAAGCAAAGTCAATGGGAAAGCCAGAATCACTTAACAACTAGATTGCTTATTTATTAATTGCAATGATTCACTTAACAACTGTGGTAAGAAAGGTTGTAAAAAGGGGCAAAACTCACTTCACAAATGTCTCATTTAACAACAGAAATTTGGACTCAGTTGTGGTTGTAAGCTGAGGACTACCTAAATGTGCAAACACACAACAATAAAGAAATTATGTTTTTTTTCAAAATATTTTTTGGTCCCAAATGGTCACATTTTAATGACTTACAATCAAACAAAGTCAGCAGAGATATTCAGAATTTCATTTCCATGCAGAGATAAACCTACAGCTAAATAAGAAAAGCCCAGATTTTAGGAGTAGAAAGAAAACACTTTGAAACTATGGACCGAAGACCAGCCAGATTCATTAACATTTTAATTCTGGGATGGAAAGATTTATAGAATGAAAATACCACATTTGCCATTGTCTGTTGCAATATCTATTGCTTATTTCGGCCAGTTTGACAGGATGAATTCTGATTTTCACGGACTAGTTTAAAAATAATGAGAGCTCCTTAGATGTGCAGGTCTCAGTTTCCCTATTTAATAACAATCTTAACAATGATTTCATTCAGCAGCTGCCAATTTTCTTACCCTATCCATTTGAAAGTGATATAATAGCAAGTGGGAGGTAAAACTGTGTATAATTTAGATTTATTCAGTTCTTTTAAAACCCGGGAGTCTCTCAGCTTCTTCCATTCTGCTTCCAAATAAAATTCCTTGTCAGCCCAAGAGCTTTGCCTATCCCGGTAACAATTTGGCAGTTATTTTAGAGGCACAGAGGATTTGTGGTTGTTTGTCTACATGTTGACGAGCTTCCTAAGCCACAACAGTTAAACTATTTACTTATTCCAAAATATTTATGCTGCCTTTAAGAACTTAAATAATAACAACAAAAAATTCTGAAGACATGATAGACAGATAGTTCTATTCATTATGGTACAGTATATGTATTTATATAAATCAAATGTATTAAATATAAAATATGGACCATCATCAATTAAAAGTAGAACTAAACCTTTAAAAATAATCTGTTAGGATATTTTACAAGGATGACACAAAACATCACCTTGATATTCCTATTAGTAGGCAAGAAACTAGGGTTTAACGGCTAAGGAAAGTTCATATGGTTATAAGAAGTCCTTTAAATAATTTAGCCTCACATTTTAAGTTGGTTAAAAACATCACCAGCAGTTTAATTTGGGCTCTGCAATGCATTGGCAGAGAAGTGGTATTATATGCTTCCACCTCTTGGCCTTCCAAGCAACTGTGCAATGGCATTTTATATGAATGCTGCTTCCAACACAGAATATATTGTGGTAATCTGGTATGGATAGGAATGGGGCTATTTGATCTGCAGAGAAATGCATCTGGCAAGCCAGCTGAAGTTCATTAAAAGCATCCTTAATAAACAATGGCACCTGCATATCCAGAGGTGCTGCCAAAATCCTAGAGAACTCTCAAACGGTGCAGCTGGTATTTCAGAAAGAGCGTAGCTCCATCCAAACCATTTTCATATCTTCATCCAGAGCAACAGATTGCTGTAGCCATAGCACTCAAGCTTCTTTCATATCTACAGTACAGCCAAAGGAAAATTTACAATACACAGATGCACTTCTGTACGTGACAAGGGGAAATCACTACACAAAGAGACCAATTACTCATTACATGTGCCTGCTGATCACACATTTAACACAAACCATGAAAGCAAGCGTCTGAATTAACTGAGCTCTGCATAACATAATGAACCCTAAGAATTCTTTTGTGTCTCTTGGGGGAAGAAGGAGAGGGCTTTAGAAGAAAGGCTTCGTCATTTTTGTCCTGCCTACATTGTTCCTCAAATAGTTTATAATGATACTGTAGGTCATATTTGGTAAGGCCACACTTGGAATACTGCATTCAGTTTTGGTCGCCACAATGTAAAAAAGTTGTTGACACTCTAGAAAGAGGGCAGAGAAGAGCAACAAAGATGATTAGGGGACTGGAGGCTAAAAACATATGAGGAACGGTTTGCAGGAATTGGGTATGTCTGCTTTGATGAAAAGAAGGATTGTGGGTGACATGATAATAGTATTCCAATATCTCAGGGGCTGCCAAAAAGAAGAGGCAAGGAGAGAAGCAACTTAGAACTAAGGATAATTTTCTGACAGTTAGAACAATTAATCATGGAACAACTTGCCTCCAAAAGTTGTGAATGCTCCAGCTGTAAATTTTAAGAAGATATTGGATAACCATCTATCTGAAGTGGTGTAGGGTTTGCCTAAGCAGGGGGTTGACTAGAAGACCTCCAAGGTCCCTTCCAATTCTGTTATTCTATTCTATTCTTGAAGGAAAAACAACTTATTTGAAGTGGCAATTGGAAAATGAGGAAGTAGGGAAAGAATCAGACCCTCTTTCACCTAATACCAAAGCACTCCCCCTCCCATAATACAACAACTAAAGCATCTCCAGTATATTATAATATTTTTATTTACAAGGACAGTTTGGCCTTTAAGTGCATAGCCTGTATGGACTTCATTTCTAATAGTAGACGTATTTTCAAATTCAATTAAAATTCAATTCCCACACCTTGCAATAGGATGGGATTTACAGCAACTACAAGGAGTCCACCTAAGCAACAGGTGAGGTATGTGCTAATTCCCTGATTTCTAGTTTGCATATTTGTATAAAACAATTATTTTTCTGCAAATAAATACTCACGCTAAATATCGTCATGGCATTTTTTCCTTCTTAGGACAGGTATCTCTGGGTTAGGTGTAGTAGTATCTATGCTTCTGCTTAAAAAAAAAAAACTTGAGGATGACAGTGATAAACCTACCCCATTACAGTTCTATAACGATCATCTTATGGTCTCAGAAGTTCTGCCATACAATCTAATTGAGACATATTTTTGTCATTAAATGAAAAAGGAAGATAAGCATTTTAAAGGGCCATCTTTATAGGGAAACGTTTTAAACATTATCTCGCTATGAATCTTGGGTTCAGAGAATCTGAGTTGCTGAACTAACTAGCAGAAATTATGGCAATTATAATGTGTTTGAATTTCAGAGGAATATCACATTCTAAAATGTGTTTAAAATGCTGGGATTTTAACATGCTTATTCTACATTAATTACAGCAAATTCCAGATTAGATTTCTCCCTTAACAGAATAAGACTATAACAAGACAACTCTTTACTTAGTGCTAAACTTCTTGTAATTTCTATATCCATTCACAAAGCACAAAAGTCACTCATATAGCAGTTCAGAGAGGATTTAATCAAACTATATATATTATGATAAATGGATATTGAATATTATCCCCATCTGCAATTTAAGAGAAAGAAAATGGCCCAACTTTTCTAATCTACCTGCCCAATGAGCCCTTCCAAAGTGATTCTCCTCCACTCCCCATATAAAAGAAATTATTAGGAACAAAATAGAATTATAATTGGTTAGTGTATGAGGCAGAATACATTGAACAAATAATATGGTCAGAAATGTGCAAGGGTAGAAAAAGGAACCATATACAACTATCTAGTTCAAGTATTGTGACAGTGCTGAGAACCCAAATATGATTAGATACCAATGAAAACTCACTATTTACATAGTTTTTCTTTAACACACACCTTAGTAATTTTCTTCATTGCTGCCAATTATTAATTGAAAGAGTTATCTGTATAGTTGTGAAAATATTAGTATCATATAATCCTTCCTAGTTAAGGTCTTTCCTGGACTGTTGAGGGAAAGCTCTGGAGTTCTAATTGCCTACAAAAGTCCCGAAAGGTTACTGCCGAACACGGTAATAGATGGCTGTAATAGAAGATGTTAGCAGGGGACAAAGGATTTGTACTAAATAGCATGGCATTTTCATGGCTATTTACTGTGCAAAATACCAGAACTTAATGAAATTTGGTGGAGCTCTAGAAAGAAGATTGGGAAACAAATAAATTAACAGTGTGAAGAAATGAAACAGTTATTAAGAAAAGGCAGATAAAATTTTGGCTGTGTTTTTTACTGGCTTTCTTTCTCATATCTTTATCAGATATTTTCAAGTTCATTAAAATCTATGGTATTCTATAGAATTCCACCTTACTATACTGATGCCTATAAATGCACATAAAAGGATGTTCCATTTGCATATTCACCTGAACAGATTTGTGCAGGACCGAAACCAAGTTATAAGTCACATAAAGCAAAACCAGAAGTGTCTCAACTCTTTGAAACTCCTATGATCTTGATGACTGAGGACAAAACCAGAAGAGTGTTACTGGATACCCTATACTTTATGGCACCAATTGGTACACATAACCCATGTTATATAAACACAGTACAGTCATTGAAACTACAAGGAAATGTATTGTTTCCTTCCCTGATATCTCAATGCAGGGCTCATTTTTCCAGCCTGACCTCATGTCTAACATAGTAGTCAGAAGATATCTCACAGTGCATTTACCAGTTTCTTTCCTTGATTCATCCCTTAAAACAAAATGGCAGAAATCACAAATATGTTTTATGGCAAAATATGTAAAAGTGTTTCTATTATTAAAAATCAGCTACCACAAATAAGAGATTGGGTTTCAAACCTTGGAGCAGTTCTCCAGTTTGACATTTTCTTCATGTGATTGACTACATCTGAAAGTTATCTGGCTGGGAAACTGTGGTTTTCAGTTGTGCTGTTAACTAATAATTGACAAGCATTTTGCTGGGCAATGACTGAATAAAAAATGATTGATTGATTGACAAGCATACATTTCAGGTGGAAAGCACACAATTATTCAGAGCCAGAAATGCTTGAATAGTTCTCCTAATCAACACTTCTGTGGACTAGAGTTTAGTTATGTTAGATTTTGTATTTTTTATATTTCTAAGCAAATCAATTTTTTAAGCAAACCTAGAAATATATACATTTTTGAGAAATATTTTTTTAAATGTTAATTTTCATATTTTAACAATCATAAATCCTGATTAAAGAAAATAAAACAGACTTCAAAATGATGAATTGTAAAGATGACATGTTAGATATGAATTGATAAGTCTATATTTTTTCCTTTCTGACAGGGAGGAGAAAAAGAGTGCTTTGGGATTGTGTCTGTACGTCTTCAAACTCATCTTGAAGTCAAGTTCCTGAAGTTTTCTTGGCAACATTTTCTGAAGTGGGTTGTCCTTGCCTCCTTCCTAGGGCTGAGAGAGTGAACTGGCCAAAATCATCCCAGCTGCTTCGTGCCTAAGGCAGAACAAGAACTCATATACCAACTAACACTTGTTCCTGAGATCAGGAGTACCATTTTCTCTTTTTATTCAGCTCAAGTGGTAGCACATATTATTCTTTATTAATTCAGAACAGCTAAACAAGGTCAGTTTTGGTCCTTGGAGGGAAGACCTTTTGGAAATGTAGCGCTATAGATGAGATTAAGAAATGGCAAAAATGTCCTAAGAAAAGGCGAGGCCCAAATACTGCCATAATGTTGCCAAGAAAACTACATATTGTAGACATACCCATGAAATCATCAAAGGGATTCAACTGACTCCAGGAAAAGTCTTTACTATACCTATCTTTCCAAATAAATCCAGAAACAATATCACCAACTTGTAATTACATTCACATATACATAAGGCTAGGCTCCCATTCAACTTGAGTAAGAGGTAAGCACTCTTGGGTCAGGCTTTTCTGGCCGATACCTGAAGACTTGCAAAAAGCAAGTCATGGACACAGCTGTTTAGTAAATAAGATTAGGAAGCCATTAGGAAATGCCAAATATAAAATGCAAGCCCTATTTATAGTAAAGCAAAAACTCTCCAGTATAGTACAGCACTTTAGCCAGCATATCATTCAGGCTCCCTCAAAGATGAGACATACAAAAGCTGCAGCAGAGCTGTACACCCTATACAGGTATAAAAGAATGAAAGACAGGAAACATCTGTAAGAATGGGAGAAAATTAGCTAATAGTAATATACCTAAAGATGTGGACACTTGGTGGCATATACTGGAATAATTGACAGTTTGATCTGAAACAGCTAATATTCCTTACAATTATTGTCTTTCCAGGTGCTGCATGTTAATAGTACATTTAGTTCAACATTTGTTCAGAAATGATTTATGAAAACAATAACTCAACAGCACTGGCCAAAATTCTAAAGAACACCTGAGTCTTTTTATATTGATTTGCTGAAAAATGTAAAGTGCCAACAAATTTTCTTTGTATTATTTAAATAGGCCTACAGTGTTTACTTAGTGGTTAAAGACAGGATATAACTTCCTTTGGGGGTTTTATTCAGTAATACATTTATTCCTTGGGGAAATTTCTTTTCTTTGTATAGACCTGAAGTGCTAATTGAATTATATTCCCTAATAATGGGTAAAGCTAATAAGTTTGAAATGACTGTTGATTCCAAAGAGCTGCAAATTGGGTATGGTGACATTTTCAACCTCCCCCTTCTCTACCTGCATTTTTAGAAAAATCAATGCTGAAATGTCTATTCCTTCAAAACTAAATTAATAGGCTTATCAATAAGTCAATCATAACTGTCAAAATACACCAAGATCTGGCATATAATCAAGAAATATGTTCTAAGACTATAAGAAGATGGCACTGGAGTACTAGGACAATCACATTTCACTCCGCTGTCTGATAATCTAAGAAAATGGACTAGGATTAGGTAAAATTGGAATAGCACAATGTGCTATAAATAGATCTGCCCTTAAAAAACTTCTAGAAGCCTCAATTAATCCAGAATGTAGTTATGGGTGCATCTTCTTATGTCCACGTAATGCTGCTTCTCTGTGAGATGCACTGGCTTCTGATGGGCTTCTGAATGCAATTCTTATTGCTGGTCAGTACCTTCAAAGTTCTACACAGCATTGAATCAGGTTACTTGAGAGACTGAAAGAACATCTGCCTGGCCAAGATGTTTCCACAGGGAGGGCATCATGTCCTGTTATGGAAACTAAAAGACCAGCCTTTTCTGTGGTTGCCCTGCTCTCTAGTACAATCTGCCCCCCCCACTCCTGATATACAATAGGCCCCCTAACTCTCCTTGTCCTTAGGAGAGCCCTTAAGATCTGGCTCTTTCCCCAGGCATTAGGGGCTGCTGAATGAGAGTCCCACTAAGAAGTCTGTTTTCTTCTATGCTTGATTGCCATTTTATACTGTTCGTTTTTTTAAATTTGTATTTATTATGAAATTTATATGTTGCCCATCTTGCCAGGTGGTGCCAGCAGGTGATGTAGCATTTGCATTTATATATTGCTTCTTTTTGTCAGGTTTTTAAATAAAAAACATTATTATCATTATTAGTGTTTTTATGCTGAACACCACCCAGAGTCATTATAAGATCTGATTTGGACAGTCTTATCAATCTTTAAATAAATGGAGACAGGACATAGAATAATTAAAATACAGACATAGAATAATTAAAATACAGAAGAGTTTGGCCATTTGTACAACTCTGTATAAGACTTTGGCAGCAAAAGTGCATATTCAGTGTGATAAGGATTCACAATTTCTGCAGAACTCCAAGGAAAATGCAGTGTATAAGCAAATTACTTTTACAGAAATGGGAGAAAATGCTGCAGTTCTTATGCAGCACTTGAAATTTTCAGCCTCTTATTTTCCTACAGGTAAAGTCTAATCTGAAACTCAGTTGGTTTAGGGCATCAGGCTAAAAACCAAGAGACTGTGAGTTCTAATTCTGCCTTAGACATAAAAAAAATCATTTTTTTAAACTGACAAAAATTATACCTTCAAAACTCACAGTCTCCCGATTTCTAGCCTGGTCCCTTAACTACTAGATCATTCTAATAATTTCCAGATACTACCTAGTAGCTCCCTTAACACCAGAGTGGTAGATGGGAGTGATTTCCAGTAGACAGTTTCCAATGATAACTCTTCTAATAATACTAAAAACGTACTGAATTTCATATGTGCGTACTTCTGTTCTGTAATTCCCCCCCCTTCAGTTAACATGTCACATCCTAAGTTTAACATTACTTTTGAATCTGTTGTGCCTCGTGGATCAGACAGTTGTTTATCTACCTTATTCTTTTTAAATTTAATTGTCTAAGGATGACAAATAAATGCTTTCCACACAGCTGCTATCTAGCAAATAATTATTAGATACCTTTTCAACATGCATGCTGTTTCCCAAGAGTCCGGAATAGCTCCAAGGAGTTAAATATATAATCAAAAAGGTTTCAGCTCCCTCCTAAAAATGATTGTTTACTTGAAAATTATATTTCAGTATCTCTGGAAAATTCTGTTTCCCTCCTAGCATATTACTAAGTACACCTGTGAAATACCCATCTTTTCTAAAGCTTTATATTTCTAGAGGGCGAAGAACTATGAAAAACAAAATCGCTTTCTGACAGTTCCACTATTTAACTAAGGAGCTCAGTTTTCACTCCATGACAATCCTTTCATCAACATTATATGTGCAACAGAAATCAAACACTGAAATAGTTCTTTGCATTAATCCATGCAGTAATTAAACCCGAAGCTTAAATAGAAGACAACATATGTAGGCCGGGGTTGAACTGCAGAGTCCTTGGTGTTCTCTGAACACGTTTGTTTGCTTGCAGATGTTTATTACCTAACCAGGTACCATAATCAGGGCTGATGGGTGTGGGTTTCTTCTGTTTATAAGCATCCAGGAATTCCCTAGCAGTTTTGGAGTTGGCTTGGACCCATCAGCTATCAGTAGAAACAGAAATAAAATATTCAAAAGAGACAATTAAAAAAGCTAAGAAGGAAACAAAAAGGCCAGAACACATTTTCCAGCAGCATTTCTGATGAACTGAACCATTCCTAGTCTTTATTAAAAACAAAACAAAACAAATAAAATACCTCCCTCCAATTGAACTCAACTCATGTTGACTAAGAAAGCATGTTCATACAATTTTCTTTACAGCACTATGGAATCAATGTCTTTTTCTTCATTTTTAACCTATCCCTCTAGTCTACAATCTAAGGTTTTCTTGGTAGTTTTTTATTTCAATACAGACCAAGTTTGATACTGCCTATATTATGGGATATGTATGCTTGATGGAATAGTTAAAAGGATGAGAACCAAACAATCTCAGGCTGAGTTTGGTCCCACTAGATTCCTCAGTCTTGTTTACCTAGGTTGATATTGTGGAATAAAATGTAAGAAAGTCCCCAAGGAGAAAAGATGTTGCAAAAAAAGAGAGGAGATTTTCCCTTCTGTATTTTAACTCTCAGGATGAATTAGACACTAAAAAGTGTTCAAGCAAGGAACAAAAGCTCTTCTCTGTTTAAAATGTTCCAGGTAACGCTAAAGGATCAATTTGCACTATTGCCACAACTGCCTGCATCTCTCCTGAGAGAATTGAAGAATGACAGCACAGAGTCTGGGATTATTCTCTTGACTGACAGCATTGCTTAATCCTGGCCCAGTTGTGCAGCCTCTGAGCAGAAGACAGCACTGGATGCAGACCATCTTGAAGAATAACACAATGAAAGTGGAACAAAAGGACTCAAGCTTCCTAAGGAGAAAAGGCAACGGTTCCTTAGCAGTAACGAGCATCAGCTGAACCCAGGGGATGGGAGATAAACCATACACAGAAGGGATGGTCAAATCATACAGGCAAATTAAATTAAATGTTTGCCTAGGGTTCCAAGTCAAATGAGTGCCAAATTTGAAGGAAAAAAAATGATTTAAAAAAAGATTCAAAATTTATTTATTTATTTTAAAAAATGTGCCCCCATTGGAGCACAGTGCCAACCACTTAATTCACTTAGTTGCTGGCCTGGATGTCTTCTATCTATGGACTAAGAACCTTGGCTTACTTTACTGGCCCAAACATCTGAACCTTGTCAGTCTGGTTGTGTCTTTCCTACCCAGGAGGATTTCTTTTTTCAAATGTAGGATCAGTTCCAAGAAGACTTTTCCAAGGGAAGCATCACTCTCTGTGCCTCCAGACAGAAAGCATTGCCTTGAACAGATTGTTTTCTTTCCCACCACATTGCTTTCTTTTCCAACCACAGTACTGTAAATCTTAGGGTTTTTCTTTCTTTCTTTCATCTATGCATGGGCCAGGAGCAACATGTAATTTTAACTTTTCTAGATATGAACTTATTGGCACTGGAGATAATTGTTTGCAAAAGTGGTCCCCAACCTTTTGGGCACCAGGGACTAGTTCCGTGGACAGAGATTTTTCTGCGGACTGGAGGGGCCTTGGTTTCATGTGCTGCCTGCATCCCATGGATGGGGATTAGCTTGTTTGCATGGCCTGGTTTCTGCAGCTGCGACCTGATGCCAGTCCATGGATTGGGGGTTGGGGACCCCTGGTTTACAGCATACTCTGATTAGCTTAACAACCCAGTTTTCAGAATACTTAGTTTAGGAAACATCCCAAAAAATCTTTAGGTTAACTGAACAGGGCATCAGGAATGGCACTGGAAGAAGAGCTTATCAGATAAAAGTCCTGAAGGTCCTGAATCTGGGTGTAATGCAATGTGCAGTGTTAGCAAGAATGTAATGTGCAGTTTTAGTAGTAAAAGGCTCAAACAAGCCTTTCCCTAGTTCACAGAATATTAATGGGAAAGAGGACTATTAAGGCAAGATTATTTAATTGTATTTTATAGTAAAAGTATTGATCTATAGTAGCGTATTTCCCTGAAAATAAGACAGGGTCTTATTTTTTTCACACCCGAAATAAGCACTTGGCCTTATTTTCAGGATAGTCTTATTTTTGAGGTGCAGGAGGTGGCGAGCATGGTCACCTCATGGCTACTTCTGTGCTGCAATATTTTTGGGGAGGGCTTTTTTCGTGGGAGGGCTTAATTTAGCGCATGTGCTCAAAAGCCTGATTGGGCTTATTATCCAGGGAGGTCTTACTTTAAGGGAAACAGGATACATGGCATTGGTTTTCTAGGCTAACGTAACTTGAAAGGCTGATATAAACTATGAGATTTAAAAAGTCCTTCTTCAGTCTACCCAGTGGAAGGAATGGGAAGTGGACTTATGTCAACCCAGGGTTCATGAATTAGAGAAGTGAATGGGTGGAGTTTTAGCAATATATGCAAATATTTCCAATCTAGCCAAGAGAAATAATGCCATCTTTACAGCATGGCAGATTTGCAACTTAAAGAACAAATTTGATTTAAGATTTGTAATAAGAACTTACACCAATAAATTATACTAGATTGATGATTAGTGGTATTATTTATATGCAATATTTTGTACTTCTTATAATGCCGCTGTCTGCACCACAGGGATTAATTATTTTCATAATTTTGTCTAAGTAGTAATATAGAAAATGTCAAAAGAAAATTAGATTTTCATTTTCCAGACGTAGAAATTTAATTAAAGCCAACTCATAGTCAAAGGAGACCATCCTTCATTGGTCTGTGATGCGCCAACGATGCCATGCAAGAGACCAGAGGATCAAAAAGCAAGTCCTGGAATATTAATAGAGAACGTGCAAGTCTATGTTCACAGTTTTAAAAGTCCCTGAAGTTTGTCTATTCAAAGTAGACTATAGGGGAAAAATATATGGAAATGAGTTTCTCAATTGAATAGTATTCCTGTTCATAAAACGTTTCTAGTTGTGAATGGATAACTAAGTAATCTATTGGAAGCCACCCAGAATTACTTGGAATGGATGGCACATTCTTTATAAACAAGCAAATGTTTATAAAATTTGAATGAAGTTGAAATGCTTCTCAGTCTCACCTAAGATTTCAAATTAAACTCAGCTTCAAGAACTGAAAGCGTATCTTCAGGTAAAGACAGTTCCAATAAGACTTTAAAATTATGCACTCTGTCATGTTGATGAGAAAATGTGCTTCTGGAACCAAGTTCTTTATTACACTTTTGGCATGAATGAGCTGTAGTTTACAAACTTTTGGCCAAAGTTGATTAAACATGACTTAGAGGGCTTTAAATTGAACCTAATGAAAATTGGGACAGAAACTCTGAATAGACTTGTGCATGCGAAATAAATGACAAACTAATATACTTGGACTATTAAACCAATCAGTTAAACATTGGGAATTACATTGGCTCATAAAACTCATGGACTTTCCTATCTATAATACTCAAAGTATAGATGACCTCAAGTTCTTTTCACCACAAGGCAATGATTATCTTGGCTGCAGTATAGTATCTGACACAATTTGTTCAAATAAAAAGCAAGAAGAAGGGATGAGGAGTTTCATTAGGTATGAATTTTTAAACTGCAATGCTTGGTCCAAAATCATGGAAATAGTACGACCATCTCAAACCACTAGGTGAAAGAATGGTCCTAATTTCTTCCTCAACAGTGAGTCAAACTACAGTTAACTCTTACTAAGGACATGAAAAGTATTTGAAAGAAGGATTTCACAATATGTAGGAGATAAATGAAATAAACCCTGCCTTTGCATCATTAAAATATACTGTAAGCTTTGTATGATGCTGCTCCTAATGCCTGTAATATTACCTGACCTTATGGGTTTCTGATAAATACAATTAGTTAATATCCTTGATATTATTGTGCATGTCTGCATGCATCCCTTTGAGAGAATTTTGACTCTTGATGCCTACCCAGACATGTCCCCGCAGTTTTCCTGGCAAGATTTTAGAAGTAGTTGCTACTGCCTCCTTCCTAGGGCTAAGAGAAGAAGAGTGATCCAAGGTCAACCACTGGCTTTGTCCTAATGCAAGACTAGAACTCACATTTTCCCGGTTTTAAGCCTGGTGTAATCACTACACCAAACTGGTTCTTTGAATTTTTTGGAGTATTTTACAATCTCTATACACAAGTGGCCACTCTATTATTACCATGGACACTTTTACTAGACATGATTGTGTAGACATAATTCAATTACTAGACATAATTGAAACTATCATTTCATATTTGTCTTCACAAAAATAGACATACAAAGATCTTAATGTGTAGATCTCCTTTAAAACAGTGTTTCTCAACTTTGGCAACTTTCAGATGTGTGGACTTCATACTAGCTGTGGAATTACGGAAAGCTAAACCCACACAATTTAAAGTGATTAAAACTGAGAAACGCTACTGTAAAACATACGGCTTTCATCAAATCCCACTGGTGTTCTTACAAATCTTTAAAACAGTAGTTATCTTTGTTCTTTTCTTGTAACAATTTCAACAGTAACTAATGGTAACTTGGATTATATATTAATATAGCCATGGATATCTCTAGGTACCATCCATTCCCCCTTCGGTTTTGCAATTTCATAGTAATGCTTTCTTCTCACAGCTCTTTGGAGCATGTCACAAAATATGATTTACCATGCAAGAATAATAGGATGCAAAGTCCCTGCCACCCTAAAATGCCTGTAGCAACATGAGGGTTTACATTCCCTTCTCCCCCACCCCACTTCTTTTCTTAGCATTTCCATCTTACATCAGGTTTATGTTCCCTTGTGGGTGTAATCCCATATTATTATCCTATTTTTGCATAAGGGGGTAGGGCTTGCATTAAAATATGCTGCATATCTCTCTATAAAGCTCATTTTTCGCTGAAAATTTCAGTACCCTTCTTACCAGTGAGATAACTACAAATCGGCTTTCATGCATATGCAAGTCTCTTCTAAGCACTGTATTAATTATTTCAAAGATATTTAGAGGTCAGCAGTGACAGAAACCTCTATGCATAGAATCACATTAATGTAGGGCACTATAAGAAAAATGGAATAGATCATTGTACCATAGCAAAGATCAGAGTATCTGAAGTGCTTTTCTAATAAAAAAAAAGCAAATACCAGACCAGCTTCTACAATATTCAGTGTTAATCCAGAATTAACATGGAATTGTAACTCTGCCATAGATCCACCTGAATATTATTTTAAAATTTATTTTTGTTTGATTTATATAGACACCATTGGACTTTTATATGATTCTAGGCAACTTAAACTGCTATTTAACCAAATGTAAACCTCAATTTTGTATTCTCAAATTAAAACAATTTCATGTTATATGACCAGTCCTATTTCCTGTTTGGTGTTGAGAGCAAAGTACATGGCATGTATGCAGAAAAGTCCAGGTTCAATCTTGTCACTTCTTGTCAAAAAGGACAGTGTAAGAGATGCTAATAAAGACCTTTTTGTATCTATAATATGAAGAACAACTCTAGCTACCATAGTGATGGACAACTGCTCTGATCCTAGGCACAATCAGTCAAACAGAAGACTATAGGAAAATGACAAAAATAGAAGAGTAAAAGGGAGAAGTAAAAGCAGGCAGGTACATAAACTCAGAAATTGCAGAATGGGACAAACTCAACATTATATATTGTTAAAAGTCAAATGAACGTTCACCTTCTATATCTCTTCTATGTATAATAACCTTTTTGTAGAGTTACATGAGTCACAAATAGATCTATTAGTGTGGAATAAATGAGTCCTGAAAATTTGATCTAAACGACCTCTACATCTTTGATGCATATAGATGAACCTATTTAGTTCCACTACATTTTCTAACTTTTCCATTCTTAATTTTGCAATAGGTCTTCATCCATTTAATATGCATAATTTGGGAAGTTTTTACTGTATATACTCAAGTATAAGCCTAGTTTTTCAGCCCACTTTTTGGGCTGAAAAAAGCCGCCTCGGATTATACTCGAGTCAGTGAAAATTTGCCCGAAATGGAGGGAGAAAAAGGGGCGGGGCCATGCCGCTGGGTGACACTCGTGAATGGCCCAGTGCCCCTGTGAGTTTCCCCTCCTCTGTGTCAGTTTGCGCGCAGCGCGCACCGCACCATCCCCCCTCCTCACCTTCTAATGTAATGCAGGGCTGTCTTACGATTCCCCTTCCTCCCCCTCCTGCCCGCTCTGCAACGATGTACCACCTCCTCCTTGTTATGGCAAGCAGCCACATAGCGATGTCCCACCTCCTCTGGTACAGTGATCCAATGATAGGAATCACTGTGCCGTGTGTCATAGGAGGCGGGACATCGCTCCCGCGGCTGCACGGGACATCATCATCACAGCGGGACATCAGCATCATGAGGTGAGTGAAGTATTTCATTGAATACACCACTAGTTTACTGTTTTTCTTTGAAATAAATATTCAAAACATTATTGGTATCTATTTTTTATTTTTAAAATTTACCGTAGCTGCTGCATTTCCCACCCTAGGCTTATACTCGAGTCAATAACTTTTCCAGTTTTTTGTGGTAAAATTAGGTGCCTCGGCTTATATTCGGGTCGGCCTATACTCGAGTATACGGGTAAATTACATAAAATGGTGATTTCATTTATGAGCATGCATCGATATTTGAAAAATTGAGAGTGGTTAAACATTTATTAAAATACAAACCAAAATTATATATTATTTATCCGTAAATACTGTTACAACCATCCAGTCAAGTATGGTGCAGTTGTTTTGACCTTCAGATTGATATAATCAAAGCTGTGTGTGTGTGTGTGTGTGTGTATGTGTGTGTGGTGTTGTTTAATTTCTGCAATACAGTCCCTAGATAATTTCAGAAGCAGAAAGTCAAATGTTAATGAAAACTGCTGTCTATGATGATTATGCTTCATAAATTTGTCAAAACAACAATAGAATCAACAGTGCTAATTCGCACATTTAAGCAAACTAAACAGTGTGAATGGGGAAACCACATAGCGTGAAGATTTTTGAATGCCTGAAGGCTACTGAGAGATAATCGTCTTTATCATGTTCTGGACAAAACCTACTGACATCAATATGCTTTTTGGGAACTTCACCTGAACTGAAGCACCTGCAGTTTTCATTGAAAACAATTAAATAAAGTAACTTTTAGAATTAGCAAAGTTATAGTTCTAAGAAATGATATCATAGCTATTAATTAACCTGTGTAAAACAATACACTTTGGACCACATTTAAAAATTAAGAGAGATTTTACTTTTCTCTATAAATCTATTCAGAAAATAAGCAACTTTGCCCCCTTAAAAAGATATTTTGTCTTTTTTTTTTGGTTGCCTCATCAGAAATTTTTTTTCTCCCAATTGTGGATTTTTGATTGCATATACCTTCATTTTTAACTTAGTTAATCAGAGATGTTCTAACCAACAAATGTTTGGATTATTATCCTGAATTTAATTCAAAAGTGAATTAACTAGAAAAGATGAAGTTATTGAATGAAGTTTAGCTTCCTGTAGTTGACTCAGAACATGAAAAATGAAAGTCATTTATCATTTATCTCTGTAATTCCATGTCTAGCACTTTTACACTATTACCATTTTACACTTGATGATGACATTTAGACCAAACCATGTAGGTATGTACTTATAAAGAAACACACTTTACAACTGAGTTCTTATAGCAAAGATGAGCCAAAGGCAGAAAATGCTAAGAGAAAACATTATTCGACACTATTAATTTATCTTCAAAATGTGACACAGGAGTATTTGGTTTTTAAACCAGCACTTTCCTTCCACTGTTTGTAAAATAATTGTATTACTTTACAAGGTAATAAAAAAGCACGAGTGAACAACTTACCCACACATGGCAATGAATACCCAACGATAGGATCGTGGACAAACTGGCGATTGTTCAACATAGTCACACAGTAGAGGTGAAAACAATCCAGGCAAATGACATGATGATGAATGCATGGGAAGACTAACACAGGACTCCTAAATGATGAGAAAGAGAGATAGAAAGAGACAAATAAAAAAGATGGTGAGAAATTAAGCTTCCCACATTATTACCCCAATCAGGCGTGAACTTCATGCAAATAACATTCAGGACTCCAATCTGTAATGTTAATTCTAAAATCCATGAGATCCACAGCCACAGCAATGTGGAACTTGCACAAGATTGTGCAATGCCACTGAGACTGCTTATTTATAAAATGCCCACCTTACACAAAGAAAAACTTGTCGGACTAAAGATGAATAACTGTTTCTGTGAACAAGTACACCAAGTAGGGTCTGAATGCTAGAATAAGAGCCGTACAGTTCTCCCCCACGCCAAAAGACCACTCTAAAAATATTGTGTGATCCTAATGTCTCTAATAGTAAGGAACTGACTAACGTGTCAGGGTTCCAAATAGCATCCAAAAGTAAACCAGAGTCCGAGGCAAAGGATTCCTCAAAGTTCCAATTTATTAAGAAAGCCATGTGGGCACACCTGGGAAAACCCAAATCTGAAAGCTTCCAGGTTTCCCACCCAGTTGAAAGTTCAAGATCCTGCCCCCACACCCACAAGTCCATCACATGATACAATCTTCCACTGCCATGCTGGCAGTTTCACCCATTCAGTTCCAGCCAGATGCAGAGACAAAGGATGACCTTGGCTTTCTAGAAATAATTTTGTTATGACTACATATCACCCAACTCCATATAATCTCCCCTCCCATTTTCCCACAATAGAAAATGCATAGTAAAATAACAGAAAGTGTGGCAGGCCTGAAGTCCAAAAAGAAAAGATAGCTTGCAGGGCTGATATAATCCTTAATTACTCAAATATTAGTGAACCATAATTTACCAACATCCAGTGGTGGGATTCAACAAGTGTAACAACCAGTTCGCCAAATGTGTGCTATGCGCGCACATAGTGCATTTGAAAACAGCTCTAAAACTTACCTTCTACTGCAACCCCAGTGAGTAAAACAGTTGAGGCGCAGCAATCTGCTCTGCCGTGTCTATCAGCTGGGTTTCAAACAAGGGAAATATAGGAAAGACTAGTGCAGGAGTGAGTGGGGCCAATTGATCACTGGAACTACCAGTTTGTGTGAACCGGCTAAATGCCACCCCTGCCAACATCGCAAGTGAAAACGGGCTCCTGAGCTCTGTTTTTGGCTGTGATGGCCTCCTGAAACCCTCTGCCAGTGAAAATGGAGTTTGGAGTGCCGCACGCAGCCCTCCCGAACTCTGTTTTCACTGGCAGAGGCACCATGGGCCAGTCCTTTTCTATTTCCAGGGTGGTCCCGTGGGCCAGATCTAAGCACTCCGCAGGTCGGATCCAGCCCCTGGGCCTTGAGTTTAACACCCCTGCTCTAAATATTTCCCTCTTATAAAACTACCCAGTTCACATATTCTAATCAGCTTTAAAAAATGTTGTGCCCTCCTGCAGTTCCCTTTGGTGCCCAATTTGAAAAGCCCTAGCCTTAGGTAAATTCAAACTATATTTGAGGACAACCATATCTTGTTATGCTGTGCAAAGCAGAAGACCATATCAGCAGGGAAAAAAAGGAGGAAATCAACTGTTCAGAGGTATGTTAGCACAATCTTCTTTCCAAGGTTCAGGTAATTGGAAAACCTACTTTTAAACAGGTATATGGTCATACAAACAGAGCTGTACAATGAGTAGGAAAACAGTCACGGTTCCCCTGTGCCTCTCTTTCTGAGTTTCACAGATACAGCGTGTTTGACTGTCATCAATTAAGCAGGGCTATAGGTGGATTTCATGTTTGTGACCCAATTCGGCTACCTTTTGTAGTAAAATAAATGTGTCTATGGGTTCCTTCTTGATATGAGATTTGCTATTCACTCAGGAATGTTAAACATGTAGTGATAAGAAACTTGAAGGTAGGGCATAAGCAAGATTGATTTGTAAGGAGGTTCTTGTTTCTTTTAGGAAAGGAAATATTCCTGTGTGCCTGTAAATGTCTACACCATGTTCACAACCATTTTCCATGCTGAAAAGTTAACTTTGGCAAACTCCATTGCATCCAGAATTCAAGACATTCTTCCTTGCTGTGTGGCGGTGTAAGATAACATAAATTAAATGTTACATTCTTAAAGAAATAAAAAAGGGGAAAGTGGGAGGCAGAGAGATTAATGAAAGAACACCCCCACCCCGTAAATCCTGAAATAACAAGATGTCTCATTTAAGATTTCTTCAAAAGCTTCAAATTGGATACACAATTCCTTCTTCCCCTTTCTGCCCCTATTGTCTACAATTTCTTAAATATTTTAAGACTACCATTTAACTCTTTGCAAATCTGTTAAAATCTTCTATCTAATCTTAGAGTATTAGGCTGCATGTGATTGATATACAGTACATGAAATTTTAATATTCCATAGTTTTGCATACACTATACGTGAATACATAATCTTCTTTCAAAATAAGCTTTAAAAATCCATCTACTGCTGGAGACATCAAGATAGTGTGTCGGTAGCATTTAAAATATAATCTCAGTGTTTTAAGGGATTTCACTGACTAAAGCAGCTTACAAACTGAATTAAACAAAACCTCCTTGCTACTAATCCTTATTAGTTGACCACTTGCTGTTCTGAAATCTAATCACCCCTTGAACAAAAATAATCTAAAAAGAGAAGTGGGAATTGGGTGGGATGACTAAACCAACCTTTCCTTTAATGTACAAAAGACATTAAATGTGTCCGTTCCTTTTTCTACAGAACAGTTTAACAAGAATCATTTTACAATTTAGAAAAATTCAGATCTGAAGTTGTACTAAATTAGCTGATGGAAACCATGCCTCATAACAACGTGAAAAGCAATTAATTTCAGTTCCTCTGAAAAAACTAAACTTTCCAAGCAAACTCACTTCTTTTTTACACACTAAGCGTGCAACATTGCATAAAATGTTCAATAATGATTTAAAAGGAAATAATAAATTATGGAACATATGGATTCTTCACTTACATAAATTGTCAATACTATAAGAAAACATCTAATATTACATTTTAATAGAACCCTTTTATAGGTAGTGCTGCATGGAACATATATCTACACAGGAACATGGAACAAGCCCTCAATATATTATTTAAGAATTCATTCAATATCAGAAAAAATAAATAACCTTTTAAAATATTTTTTTAACAAAGGAATATTCTAAGAAATAACATCATTAAACATAGAGAAAGTGACTGAAGTTACACAATTAATGCTCAATATAACATGTATAAAAGCTAAACCATACCAAGCAAAGGACATTTAGTTGTTTTTAGGATATTAAAAAGAAATATAAATGTTTTGGCTTAATGTCTTCCCTGTATTAGAAGATTTCATCTCCACCCTGTCTATACATTCATTCCTTTTATCATATATATATATATATGTATGTATGTATGTATGTATGTATGTATGTATGCATGCATGCATGCATGCATGCATACATATATATACATGATTTGATATGAATTGTAGGTGATGACTGTGGAAGGGATGCATGGACATTTTTGCAACTAATCAACATTTTGTACAATTTGTAATGGAATATGGTTTTGTGTTTTGCTTTGTTTTTTGTGTTTTGTCTGTTTGTGTTTATTCAGAAACAACAACAAAAAATCTTTATAAAAAAATTCAGAGGTTTAGCAACTGGTTCATATTTATGACCATAGCTGTGTCCCAAGGTCATATGATCATTTTTTATGACTTTCTGACAAGTAAACTCAATGGGGAAGCCAGATTCAGTTAACAACCAGTTACTAACTTATCAACTGCAGTGATTCACATAACAACCAAGAAAGGCAAGAAAGGTCATAAAATGGGGGGAAACTCACTTAACAAGTGTCTCACTTAAGAACAGAAATTTTGGGCTGTGGTCGTAAGTCGAGGACTACCTCTACTGCTTGATTGCCAAAATCACAGGTGCGGGCTATTTACTTTTTTTTTAGAGAACCTTCATACATCTCCTATTAATGATTTAAAAAATGATTCAAGAGCCCCTATCTCCCTAAAGATAATCATAGTTGCAGCAGCCTTATAGAAAAATCTATGCACCCTGGGTGTTGCCCTCTTGAGAAGAAGTTCTGGATTCACTCCAGAGGTGGTATTCAGCTGGTTCTTTCCGGTTCAGGCAAACCGATAGTGGTGGATGTGGGAGACTCCATCCCCGCCCCCCAAACTTAATACATGACCTTCTGTGCATGTGCGCACACTCACATTTGCGAACCAGTAGGGAAAGTAAGTGAACAAAACTATTGAGAGTGTCCAAGAATACAGCATTCTTGCCTGGTATAGGAGGAGCTCTGCAGCAGACAAAAAAAGCTCTACAGAGAATCATTAAAATTGCCCAGAATATCATCGGGCTCCAACTACCAGCCCTGGATGACATCTTTGCATCTCGCTGTTTGAGGAAGTTGCATAACATTCTCAGAGACTCTTCCCATCCTGCTTACAATCTATTTGGGCTGTTGTCTTCTGGCAGAAGATACAGAACAATTAAAACTAAGACCACACATCTTCTGAAAAGCTTTTACCCCAGAGCTTTAGTTCTCAACAAAGAACTAAAGGGCCACCATCAGTGAGCTATTGGACAGCACTATTTGGTCTGTTGTGTGGATACTTGGGTGGTTTAGGGGCAGGGATTTTTTTGGGTGGGTGGGGGTATGTTTGGGGATTGTTAGGTGTGTTGGGCCTGGTCTCTGGGGTGTTATGTGAATTTCATTGTATGTGTAAACTTGTATATATGTACAATGACAATAAAGTAAAGTTAAAGTTGAATCCCACCACTGATTCTCCCAGAGATCATTGATAAGCTGTGCAGTACTTAGGTCACAATTACACTCCATGAGCTCCAGATACTGAAGATCTACTTGTCTAAGGATCTTAATTGAATTTTAGCCATCCAGAGCAAACAAAACACCAACTAAGTTCTTTTAGCCATGTTCTAAGTGTACAGAAAAATAATATTATTTACTCCTCTGCACTTTTTTCTTAGATTCTTAAAATTGAATTATTTTAATCTCAAGTATATTTGACACTTAATTGTCCATCATTCCTGGGCATCACACAACCCCTGTCTGATTGGGGGTGGGGCAGGTGGATTGGAATATAGCCAACTTTACTTTCTGTGTTATAAACACAAACTTTTGGGAAGCATAGCAAATGTTGCTATGGTGGGAAGCCTGATTAATTCCATACATTCTTTTTACACTTGCCTCCGGTTGAGTCACAGAAAGTTGTGGATAATACCAATCAGATTGGCTGCAACAGAATCCTGACAAAAGAAAGATATGAAAACTGATCTTGTTTAGATAAAAATCCCATGGGAAATAAATTCTTTTGAGTATATCTAAAATCTTATGATCAGTATTACTAATGTATTGAGAGTCAGCCCAGTGACCGAGAATGCTATTCAGCAGGAGGAGATATTTGTAGGCACAATAGAGACTAAAAGATACATCTTTTGCTACCTGCTTATGAAAAACTTGGCTTAGCTTTCTTTTCTATTATTTCACAGCCTTCAATTCTGGAAGAGAGGCAGGCAAGGCTAAGCAATCTAAGGTTAAGGAGAATGCCCCATTGATCAGTCTTTTCATTAAAGACAAGCAAACTAACATCCCATTTCACATTTCTCAAATGTAGTTAATGCCAGTTGGTATCTATAGGAGAGAGCCATGATGGAAATGTTTGAATTTATGAAAATCCCTAGGGTCATTTGCAGGTGACAATAGGATTTTTTCTCACTTCTTTGTAATATCTTAACCAAATAATAATAAAAAAGAGGCATATATCTGTACAGCCAACTCCTAGGAATTATTTTCACAGAGGCAGTAATAGACAGCCAGACTTTGTTGCTGTAGAATAAAGAAATACAGTGCTGTTCATCCATCAGTCAAGAATACTATATTTATTATAAAATGTCCAAGAGTTTCCCATTAGCACAATTTTTTATTACTTTTAGCAATCTTCTTCTAGCTTCAAAAGCTTTCTATATAAGCACCATAAAATTATTTTCAATTTTGGATGGATCACTGTATTCTTCCAAAACAATTTTATTTGTTAACATCCACAGGAGTTTTCTAAGCACATTTCAAAAAGAGAGACACTATTGGAAATAGATCTGAAAATGAACAAAGAAATCCAAACTTTTTTTACAAAAAAATAAAAAATAAGGAAGCTATGTTTGCACACACACAGCTCCAAAATCACACCTGTTATCACCAAGTTACCTGTACCTCAGGGACATTTTCATAGATTTTCTATAAAAGTAGAAAACTAGCAAAATAATAGCAGAAGCTTACGTTTTATTTACATCACACTATGACTATACTTTCTTTTTGTTCTTTTGTTGGGCCTGGACAAGTACTTCAAGTTTTCATAGCAAGATTTCCTGAAGTGGTTTGCTTTTTCCGGCGCCTTCTTCATAGCGCTGACGGAGGTTGACTGGCCCAAGGTCATCCAGCTGGTTTCTGACTAAGGCAGGACTAGAACTCACAGTCTCCTGGTTTCTAGCTTATTGCCTTAACCACTATGCTTTTTTATCTCTATATTAGACTAGGCAAAAGCTTTGAGAGAGTGTTTTTACAAAGCAATTAAAGCACCCCACCAAACCAGAGTGTTGAGGTACTATAGGATGGAAGTGTCTTCTATCTGTGTGTCTCCATATTCAGATACTTTGGAGAGCTATGAAAGCAATTATTTCTGAAACATTTCAGTGCTTAGAACAGCAGATTCAGAGGGGTGATTTAATCCTTTTATGAAATACTTCTCAGATAGTTTTCACAATCCTGCTACATAACTGTATGCGTGTGTGTGTGTATATGTGTATGTGTGTGTGTGTGTGTGTGTGTATACACACACACACACACACACACACATAGCTATTGCTATCTACCTGACTAATATTTCCATTATTGCACTACTTAACCTCCTTAGAATAGAAAGAATCTACATTTTTTTAAAAACTTCTATAAAGGCCATCAAGTGAAAGAATGCAACAAATGCAGACAAGCAGCTTTGAAATGACCATAAAATATAATGAAGGGATTCTGTCTTCTTTAGAGAGGAGATAATATACCTCATAAAGTCTGAAGAATATAATTGTGCAAAATGTTTTGAGCTTGAAACTCCCTGTCTGGATTTGATCATAATTGTTCCAATTTTCCTATGATGATACTGTTCTGATAATTATGGAAATTATAGAAATTCTCTATTCCAGAGGTGTCAAACTCACATTGTCATGTTGTCATCACGTGACGTATCATGTCTTTCCCCCTCTTCACTAACCCAGGGTGGGCGTGGCCAATGTGTGATGCTTCTGGTCTGCAGGCCGCAAGTTTGACACCCTTGCTCTATTCAAATTTGGAGTACTTCTGGTATGGTTAAGAATAAGATTTTTAAGCTGAAAATCTTTACTTTCAAAACAATTGTCTCTATTTAAAAACTATTAGAAAAATTAACACTAATATTGGAGAACATATAATAATCAATATATTATGATCCCAGTAGTGCAGTGTAATGTGGTACAGTAGCTTCTTTTTCATTTTTTAACTTCCTAATGGATACCTGAAGAAATCTAACTGAGGGGAAAAGAAAATCCCATTTTGTATCCTGAGTAGAATGCAAATTATGTAGCTGTCCCCACTTCCTAACCAGTAAATGATAGAGTAGGAAGTTGAAATTGTCCTTGGTAGAAGTAGCAGTGCTTAATTTGTTAAAAAGGAAGTCGACTTAATATTCATTTTGGCAGGGAGTATGTATGGATACTATATCACAAAGTGTGCCATCAAATGTTAAGGAGAGGGAGATGAGCCTTTTCCCACTACCTCCAATGAATAGGGCAAATGAATAGGGCAATTAAGAGTCCCTGAATGGTGAAGGAAAAAAAATCTAAATGTTTTTTCTCACTGTTAGTCAATAATTGAATAATAGCCAAGGAAACAGTAAAGATGAGAAGCATACTTATAAAAAGAAATACAGACGGGAAGAATGCAAGTAGAATCCATTGGTGTGCAATCAGTGTTGGAAGGCAAATGACGATTCAACCTTTGTTTGAAAACAGTTATAACAGGCTCTTCCACTGCTTAATTGTTCTCACAATTAGGAAATTCCACCTAGTTCATCTCTCTCTCTTGCTCTCTTATGCTTCTCCCCACTGACTTGTTCTACCATTGAACCTTCATACTTGAATCTCTTCAAGTATGAAGAGATTGTGTCTCTTTTTTAGGCTAAACATACCCAGTTCCTTTATAATTGCTTTTTGCGGGATATAGGTTCCAATCCATTCACCATCTTTCTTATACTTGTCTGTATTCTTTCCAATTGATCAGTTTCCTTTTGGGACTGTGCAAACAGAACTGGATACAGCATTCCGGATATGATCTGACCAGTGTGGAACAAAACTGTCACTTTCATCGATCTCAACATTATCTCTCCATTTATGCAACCAAAGATTGCACTGGTTCTTTTAGCAATTACAGCACACTGCTAGCTCATGCTTAATCTGTGGTCTACCAGGATACTCAGATTCTTCCCATAAACAAATATTTGGACTCATATATTATTTCCAGGGGAGCATAGGGGACAGCAGAAGTTTAGATTTCCTCATCCATGTATTCCTTGATCTTAAAAATGCATCCCTCCCAATCTGTGTAACAGAAGTAAAACTATGTTTAAATGTATAAAGTATCTATTGCTATGTGCAGATTAAATTTATGTTATCGGTTCCACTCCAAAATATAAACAGAACTACGTTGACCATCATGAGAATAAGCTTCAAGGAACTCCACTTTTTTATTCCTTTAATCAATTTATATAGTTGCTCGTGACTCAGATAGTGGTTTTGTCACATAGGACTTTGAAACATATAATTCCCCATATTCATTCTAAAGTTGTATAAATCAATGAAGACTTACTGTATACCTTGTGTCTGATTCAGCTTCAAATCACATTGGAATTAAAAAAAAAAACCAAATTCCTCCAATGGCAGCTACATTTCACATAAAAGGAACAGCTCACAATTATGTTCCCTTTTTCCCCCTATTACTATTGCACAATGAATTATTCAAAAAGCTACAGTTCAATCTGGGATTCCTTTTGATTAAGAAAGACAAAGAACTACAGCCTAAATCTGTGAAACTGCATTTTGTGGCAAGCCACAAATTGTGAGATATCTTACTAAAAATAGAGAATGCTTGATACAAATTGCACAAGTGCCCTTTGAGATACAATCAGAAATGGGAGATGAAAAAGTATTTAGAACAGTTGCAAACTAACCTATACTACTTTAGAGAGGGAGGTGTGTGTGTGCGTGCGTTCAAGTGTGTGTGTGTGTGTGTGTGAGAGAGAGAGAGAGAGAGAGAAAGAAAAATACACTGTGGTGATGTACATTTGTTCAGAGAATAGAGAACTATTGCTTCTTAAAGTGCTATCTAAGTAACCTTATCTCTGATCTGTCATGTATGGTTATGACAAAAATGTGACAGCCTACAAAGGAAGACAGGCTATTGAATACTATTATAAAATAGTTAGAATTTCAGACTGATAAACCCAATCTCCAATTGGCAAGATTGATGTTGTAACCTGCACCAAGGATCACTAGCTCTAATTTTATTCTAAGGTTAACAGAATCTTTCAAGTCTCAAAATATCTCTCTCCTCCCTCACCTTTACAAGTCCAAGAAACTAGGGAGGGTCCCTTCTGAGATGTTTGCTATTTCCACATTCTTTCTGTGGGCTCACCTGCCTTTTGTCTGACCATGGACTATTCTGAGGCTCTTCCACCTGTCTCCAAAAGCCATTCCCACCTAATATCAGAAAGAATTATTGATATTTTCATATGAAGATGAATAAGCTAATTTGTATCAGATAATAAATGTTCTTATCATGAGAGATCAAATAACGAAGATATAAACTATGTACAAATGGTCTCTTTCTGTAAACCTCTGACAAGGGTTATTAAAAATTCGTAAGTTAGGTGTACTGTATAAAATAAAATGAATTAAATTCTAAGTATAACGGTTTGAACCTCATAAAATCTACGGCTGATTATAATGATTGCCTGATGAAACTAAATAAGGACAAAATGAACTATTCACTGCCTTTTGATGGTTAAGTAATGTATAGAGTCACAAGAATATATAACGAAATAGTTCCCTTCTGGAATGATGAAGTCATAGACCAGTGATGAACCTTTTTTGCCTCGGCTGCCAAAAGCATATGTGCGCATTACTGTGTGCACTTGTGTGCCCACCTACATAATTAAATGCACTCCATGCCGTGCCCCATGCGCATGCAGGAGTGACCTCCCTGAAGCCTCCGGAGAGAGAAAAACGGCCAAAAATCAAGGCCGAAAATCAACTGGCCAGTGTGTGCATACATGTTGGAGCTGACAGGGCAATGCCTCATGTGTCCTCAGAAATAGCTCCGTGTGCCACCTGTGGCATGTGTGCCATAGATTCGCCACCGTGGTCATAGACTCTCTATATCTCCTTTCTTTCTGAATTCTTGCTCATATGTGTTAAATGCATTCCAGAGAACTCACCTTGATTGAAGAATAGTTCTCCAGCTCAGGACCTGGGAAATATGTATTCAATGTTCATTGGCTTGAAAAATATACAGAATAACCACAGTGATTCCTTTGAGACATAATCCGGACAAATAAAATATGTGCATCCTGTAGTGAAATCACCATGTCTTTGCAAGTGCTAAATTATTTCAGGATTGTATTCTCAATTGAGATAAATGGTCTAATATACAGCTATCATTTTCAAGTGTTCATTTTAGTAAGTCTATTGTTAAATCAACATTAAAACTTTTATTTGGTTTTTAAATTGGAAAATAATGCAATGCGTGGCATTTATATTTATTTTGAAATCTTTAGTGTGAGGTGCAGCAACAGTTCATTAAGTTTAATTATATTTAAAGCTATAGGTGATACTGAATGAAATGCATATTTCTCATCACTTTGGTTCACTATAAAACCTGATTTATAATTATCACTTTAAAATAAAAATGCAACACAAACAAAACATTCTTCATGATCTGAAAATTCATGAAGCCAATTTCCTTTCCTTAAACAAAATGGCACACTTTTATTTTAACTTTCAGATGACATTTAAATATTTCTTATGAACTGTATCCTTTGCAAAAATGGAATTTCACATCTGTAAAGCAAAGAAACAAACAAATAACATTTTGCTGGATCAGACCAAAACTATGAATGTAATCTAGCATTGCATTTCTGGCAATAGCCAGATAGATACTTTAGGAAGGCTACAAGAAGAATATGACATAATGGCTGGTGGAGTTGCTGAACTTTGGATCTACACAACTACCACACACATTTCCAAAAGAGATGGGACTTCAATCATGACATCATACCTCTAATCTTGCAGGTTTTGACATAGATCTTGAAGATACTCATATAATAGCTTAATCCACTTAGATTTTAAAATTCCATGTAAGACTTGGTTCTTAAATGAAATTTAAGTGTGAGTGAAGTCTTAATCTAAGACTGGTTAGATTTATTAAGCCTTATTTCCATGGTATCTAAATTATACTTATTAGGGGAGTGATGCTTTAGGCCCTTTGACCAGACTACAAAACTAAGCAACCACTGAACTCACTCCGATATGTCCTTTCACTTCACATGGCAATTCTCTGAACTGCTTCCCCATAATGTTTTCTGTATTTTTCTCCTATCTATATCAAAAGCTGTTTCTTTTCAGTCTGTTTGCTTGGGAGGAAAACAATTGCATTTCCAAGAACTCTTCCCAATGGCTGTGGAATGAGGTGAGTGCAGGATAAATTAAACCCATTTTTTTTCCCCAAAGGCAGGACTGCAATAATATCAGCAACATACCTTAGTATTACATGCCTAAAAAAAATGCTTTATCTGAATCTTCACAAAAAGAGCTTTCAAAGGAGTGCATCAACTTTAAAAGAAGCCAAGAGGATGCTGCTTATCATTAAGTAACATACAACTTTAACTCCCGCACTCCCAAATTTTGCTTAAAGTAATACTGATGATATATGTAGATAATTTTAGCTATTTCATCATGACTGTCATATTCATGTTTAACAATTTCTTTTATAGTTGTTTGTTGATATCTGAATCATACACTGCTAGTTATCATGTAACTGCAACATAAAGAAATTTCTAAGGAGAAAGACAGAACCATTAATCAGTTGTTCCACTTGCCTCCAGAAGTTATGGGTGCTGGAGGTTTTAAAGAAGAGATTGGACAGCTACTTGTCTAAAATGGTATAGAGTTTCCTCCTTGAGAGGGGATTGGAATAGAAGACTTCCAAAGTCCCTTCCAACTCTGTTATTCTGTTATATGTCCACTGGTTAAAACATACTCACAATGAATAGAATTATTCTGTAATGCATTAATTTCTGAAGAGCTTTGTTATTTGGAGGACATCTCTTTAAATTAAAAGAGACACTGGGATAAGGTCTTCATTGTATTTATCACATTTTTAAAATTAAAAACAAATAGTAAACAGATATATTTTGTGGAATCTTTTTAGAGGGAATTCCATCCAATTTATGTTATTACATAAATATGTTATTTAGGTTTATATACAATGCAAAACACTCCAGATGGGCCTCTTCTTGATGGCTCTATTGTAATCTGCATGGCATTGTGTGTGTAGTTCATTTGGTTCCTTTCCTATTTTCGACCATGGGACTGTTTTGGTTCATTGTTGGTTCTCTATATTTTAACTAATCTGTTTTGGCTCTAGATTGAAATTTCAGTTTACTCTTTTGGTTACATATTGAAGTGGTAATTACAAATAAAACTATATCATGATTTCTGCTCACCATAGTTTATTGACCCAAACATGATTTGGTTGATAGAACATAGCAAACTATAAAATGTTCACCTCATTCTGGGTTGCTTTTCTTTTCTGATCCCCAGCTGTCATTGCTTCACTACAAAATTAATGCTTAAAATTTGACAATTGATCAAACAAGGTATGGGAGTGCCTATCTCTTCTTTGAAGACTAAATGCTGGAGAAATTTAATGGTCTCCCAATGTAATTTTAAGATGTAATGACAAGAGTGTCAACTTCCTACTACAGACAGTACAGATCAATGGCCCCCAATCCTTTGGGGGAACCAGGAACCAATTCCATGGAGAAATGATTTTTTGCAGACCAGAGAGGGTGTGGTTTTGCATGCTGCCTGCAAGTCGCTGATGGGACTTTGCTTGTTTGCATGGACTGGTAGCTGGTATACCAGGGACAGATGCCGATCAATGGACCATAGGTTGGGGACCCCTGGTGTAGATCCATGCACTATGAACAGATAGTGGGCTTGAATTTCCCAGGAAAGTCACATCAAAAATCTGCACAATAAGGTTAACTTTTAGTCTGAAATAAGAAATCATCAATATGCTGATGTTGCTCGTCCTCTCGTTCTTTTACTCATTAGATCTAGGAACTGAATCTCGTCTTTGCACAGGCTTTTTTAAAGAAATATTTTTTTTCATTTTTAAGACTGATTTGATAGCTGGATAACTTTTTGATTACGTTTGGATTTTAAGTTGCTTTACTATACTGACTTTGAATGCTGCTCTGGCATCCCTTTGGGTATGGATAAAAGTAAGCACATAATTTTTTTTAAGAAGCAACACATGTTTTTCTCCATAGAGTCAAGGAAATATATGAATTTCCTCTGTTAATTCAATGAAAGAGAATTTATTTTCCAAGAAGATGCCAATGTGTGACCAACAAAGTTTCAATGAATTCAGAAGATGAACTTTGGAACTGGCCACTTGATAAGCTTGCAAGGAAAGATAGTCCAATAACAATGTGTCACCCCTTCCCAGAAGTCAAAAAGTTCAAAGAATCACCAGACTGTTACAATTTCCATTCTCTTTAGTAGCCTCTCTCTCATCAAGCAAATATCAGAACAATCAATGTATAATTGCATTTTTGTTATGATCCATCCTGAACACTACCCCAAAGATTTGAATTGGTGTAACTACCTTTGAATATGGGCATCAGTTATCTTGATTACTCACTGCTTTGTGAATATTGACTCCACTTTAATTTGGCACAAGGTTAATCTGATGTTTGTGTGACTTTGGGACTTCCAGAAGGAGAAATGACAGTCTGAAAGTAGCTTTGTGGAAAGCAGAACCGATGACGGCTGAGAAGAACAAAAAGTCAATGAATAGACAGGCTCTTCAGAACCTCTCTGGACCACCTGGGCTCCAAAAAGGTCTCCTTATGAGGAGACTGCAAGACAGCAGTTCCAGAAAGCACTGAGATCTTCATCCTAGCACTACTTTTATTTTATTGTGATTACTAGTCCCTATTTTTATTACCAGATATTTGCTTCTTTCTTAAAGCCATGTTGTTGCTTTGTTCTCCTGTTTCTCAACCCCTGCTGAGGTTGAGACCTTTGTGATTCCAGATCTTCCATTTGGAGTTGTGCCTGAAGGGCCAAGGAAACAATGTGTATCTATGGAGAATAATATTTAAGCAATCAGATTTGCTTAGGACCATATACTGCAAAACATAGTGCAATTTGGTTTGTACTGATTTAGCATGTTTTGTAAGTCCAACTATTACAATTTTGTAAGATACACTTTTTTAGCTTAGCAGGAACTAAAATCCAGCTACTGTGGGTTATTTATGCTTGCAACAAACTATGGCTTTGCATAATGTATAAATCCAGCCAGGTTGACATAGTCACTATAACTGCTGACGATTTAGTTTTTGATTTTCTATCTAAGGCTAATAGAGTTTGAGCCAATGCAAGGTAGCCTCACCAGAGTCAAACAATTTTTTTTATTCCAAAGAGGCCAAATAAATAGCTGTGCAACCTCAGTATGAAAGCAGCAGGTTGCTTACCTTTTGAAAAGATACATCTTCCTTTTCTCAATAATATTTTCTATCTTATGGGAAAATAAAATCCTGTTTATTCCCATCCATTTATTTCTCTTATATTTGGCCAAAGCATAAAGGATTCCTCAAATCTTCTGGACTGCAACACCCATACTGCATTTTGAAAACTGCTTTCAAATACATATTGAAGAGATAGTGTTGAGAAAGGCTGATAGAAAGCTTTGAATACCAAAAGATGCACATGTGATTCCTAACTTTCTTAACAAAATACAGGTGAATCTCAAAAAATTAGAATATCGTGGAAAAGTTCATTTATTTCCGTAATGCAACTTAAAAGGTGAAACTAATATATGAGATTCGGAGATTGTGGATTTGAGGTTTTCATGAGCTGTAAGCCATAATCATCACAATTATGACAAAGCACAGCTTGAACTATCTTGCTTTGCATGTAATGAGTCTATCTAATATATTAGTTTCACCTTTTAAGTTGCATTAATGAAATAAATGAACTTTTGCATGATATTCTAATTTTTCGAGTTTCACCTGTACACTTAAGCAATGTATTCATTTATTACATCTGTACTCAGTGTAATCAAAGACTCTCAACCACTCACATTATAAGCATATAATTATTACTAATGCAATTAAAACATCCATGGTATATTAAAAATATTAAATCATAAAAATAAGAAAATAGTAGCACAATATGCTCATTCACAAAATCAAAAACTGATTACATCACTCAAACGCTCTTTCAAACAATTACATTTTTATTGAGTCTTGAACAGTGAACCAAGTGGTGGTTTGGATTTCCAGAAAAAGGTTATTTCCTAAAGAAGGCAGGGGGGAGAGGGAGGAAGGGGGAGAGGGAGAGAGGGAAGGAGGAGGGAATGAGAAAGAAAGAAAGAAAGAAAGAAAGAAAGACAGACAGACAGACAGACAAACACAGAGGCACACAGAGAGAAACAGCACCTGCAAACCATTTGCAAGCCATTGGCAAACTTCAGTTTCTCTCACCTTGGGAAACCAACAGCAGTTTCTCTTGACGAGTACGAACTGGATGGGTCAACAGTACCCCAGAGCCAAGCTGTATAGAGGTTTATACATTAAACTCACACTTTATATTGTATCCAGAAGTCTTTAGGGAAGAAAATGCAGGGTCCAAAGCATAGAAGATATAAGCTGAAACTGACCTAGGCCAAATAACAAACAGGCTGTTGCATTTATACCAATATCTCCTACTTATTTTCTCATTGAAAAATGTCACAAGATAGCTTCCCATCCAGTAACAGCTTCCCACCACACATTTTAATTAATTTTAATGTCATATTTTAACTATTCTTGCCCTATTTAAATTTTTTATTTCCATTTTCTATGCTTTTAAATTTTATAAATGTTTAACATTTTACTTGTATACTGCCGAGACTCTCTGGTTTCTAAACATAATAAATAAATAAAGAACCAGTTGAACGGTATGCTTTCAACTGATACAGTATGATAAATTAAATGACTGGAACCAGTGGTGAAATTCATTTTTTTTTACTGCTGGTTCTGTCAGGTGGCTTGGTGGGCATGGCAGGGAAAGGATTCTGCAAAATCTCTATTCACACCCCATTCCAGGGGAAGGATACTGCAAAATTCCCATTCCCTCTCCACTCCTGGGAGAAGGATATTGCAAAATCTCCATTCTCACCCCACTCTGGGGCCAGCCAGAAGTAGTATTTTCCCATTCTCCGAACTACTCAGAACTTGCTGAATTTCACCCCTGGCTGGAACTATTGTGAACCTCCTAGAGTCCTCAACTTACAAAGTAGTCCCTTTAAAGTTTCAACGGAACTGGCAACATTTAAGTTATGACCATTTTTCACACTGATGACATTGATGATCAGATCACATGATCAAAATTTGGCCGCTTGGCAACTGACTCATATTTATGATGGTTGCAGTATCCCGGGATCATGTGATCACCTTTTGCGAATGTTTGACAAGAGAAGTCAATGGGGAATCCAGATTCATTTAACAACCGTGTCACTAATTTAACAGCTCCAGTAATTCACTTAACAACTGTGGCAGGAAAGGTAGTAAAATGGAGTAAATTTCACTTAACAAATATTTCACTTAGCAACAACAATTTTCACCTTAATTCGATCGTAAGTCGAAGACTATCTGTACATGAAGTAAATCAAGGAATTTTTTAAAATAGGTGCATTATAATTGGTCATCTTATCTTTATTAAACTTTAAAATAAGATTTATTTCAATTCTGATAAAAATCTCAGACTTTTCTTTTATAAAGACTAAACCCATGAGGCTATTTTGGCTTACTTATGATAGTAGAAATTACAACTTATTCTGCTAAAGTAAAACTATTTTACTTGCTACTGTATCATAGAAAACACTTTAATAATGAGGGGTTCATGGTGCTATCTCAGCTTGGTTGTTTTCTTGCAGATGTTGCATTACCCAAACATCATAAGCACTAGCACTGATAATATTACCTAGTTTGGGTAATGAAATGTGTGCAAGAAAACAGAAATTTTACCCATGTTACCCAAACTAGGTAACATCATCAGTTCTCAGAGAGTACCAAGGACATCTCATTTCAACCCTGAACTACAAATATTCTCCTATATTGGATCTCTAATAATGACATATAGCAATAGCAATAGCAATAGCAGTAGACTTATATACCGCTTCATAGGGCTTTCAGCCCTCTCTAAGCGGTTTACAGAGAGTCAGCATATTGCCCCCAACAATCTGGGTCCTCATTTTACCCACCTCGGAAGGATGGAAGGCTGAGTCAACCTTGAGCCGGTGAGATTTGAACCGCTGAACTGCTGATCTAGCAGTAGCCTGCAGTGCTGCATTTAACCACTGTGCCAGTCATTATTAATAGCTTAAAAATGGCCCAGAACAGAGTACCACATAAAAAAAATAACTGTAATCTTCTTACTTTTCCTAAATTTCCCACCTTTCTGCCTTTCTCCCTTAACCTTAAACTTAACATCCAAAAACAGAGCTAGATTCTTATAATTGTAGTGTGGCTCTGGCTCCAAAAATCAAATCTTTTCTCACCTTTGCCTTAGGCTGATTCCTAACATTGATCGGATCGCCTAGAAATTTGAAATATCTCTCCAGTTTCACATATGAGTAGCTTTGGGAAGCCCTTACATACTGAGTCATGATCCGATGATTATTACACTAGGAATTATGGGTTTAGTTATGATCCTGCAGTGATGTTGGGACTTCATTATCCAAAAGCTACTGGATCAGTACACTGGCATATGGGGTGTCTGGCCTATACACCATCCATTTTAATTATATAATAGTGCAATGATTATGTTCCCCTTTCCTGTGAAATCGATACTGCAAATAGGTCACTGCCTGCTTTTTCTTTGCCTCTCCCTAAAGAAAACCCCGGAAAGTCAACAGAATCGGAAAAACAGCAAGAAGAAGACAACAACAACAAGATATTAGTACAATTGATAGTGAATAAGGGATTAGAACAGAAGGAAAATATTCCAAAAGATGCAAAAAGGAAATGGGAGAAACAGGAAGAGAGCTGGAGAGAGGAAAAAGGGGTTAGAACAGGTAGCCATAGAACTAAACAGTGGGCGGGGGGGGGGAGTGGCAAAGGGAGAGAAAACTGGAGGGCATAGTTGTAACACAGATTCAAAAGTAGGTGAAATAAAATAATTAAAAGAAGTGTATGGGAAACAATCCTACCCCCCCCCTCAAAAAAAAGAAGATCAAAAATTTGGATGAGGGTGAAAGATATGGGAGAAAGGGAAAGAAAAGGAATGTAAAGCAAAATATGCTATGAAAGTATTTTAACAATGTGTATGAATATTAGAATTATATAAATTGGATAACTGCTTTGAGGGGATGTAAGAGATACAAATCATTTTGAATATATATATATATATATATATATATATATATATATATATTAGTAATTATTAATGTAGTGTATATTATTATTAGAATTATATAGGTTGAAAAATAGTTTGTAAAATAACTAGAATTTGTATAAGGGTATTATTAAATATGTATAAAACTATGATCAACAGTGAAAAGCTAGGATTAAGTAATTTGAGATTAGACAAAGAAAGAACATATTTCAATGAAAATAAGAGTATTAATAGCAGAACTATAAGGATTAAAAGTTTGGGAAAATATTAAATATGTAAAAATGTGATTAACAATGAATATACATTAAATGCTTGAAAGATCATTATTGATGTTATAAGTGATATTGAAATATTGAATAATGAAAAAAAGGAAAGCTCATGTCTTTGAATATTAGAATGATAGGGGAAGGGGGAAAGATTAAAATAGGAGTAGAAATAAGGAGGGAAAATAGTAAAAACAGATGTTAAGATGATACAACATATGGCAGAAGTATGAGAAGGTTTAGAATTGAAGGATGATAGTAGAAATTATGTGTTAGTAAAACTAAAAATGAAATGTAATTATTAGGAATAATACTGTTATGTTTATTTGTATTGAACTGTATGATACCCAGGAATCAAACCATTCAAGCAATGAGATGTATAAAAATTAAAAAAAAACCTTACTAAAAAAAGAAACCCCCTGAAAAGATAACATGTTTCCCTTTTAAAATTAGAGTATTCTTTTTTTTTTAATGAGAGTGAGTGGCACATCCACTGTTTTCTCCTTCAAGAAAGCCATAGGCTCCAAACATTCTAACATAAGCAATCATTAGATCAGTGAAGCAGCAAAGAATTTGTAAATAGTACCAGATAGGCTACCAGCATTTTGGGGGAAAGGTCCTTGGTTTTGAGAGCTGGCTTCATAACTGACAGTCATGTAATAAGGGGTGAATCTTGTCACACTAGGAGCAAATGATTTAGTATTCAAGCTATATCACTAAATGTATATGACACATCAGTTGCTTCCTTGCTGGCATACTCTCCAATTCTGTCTTGCTTATTTCTTTTACAGTCCATGCAAAGTGACAGAAGTGTTGAAATATCCGTGTCCCTGATTCCAGGAACATAGAAACTTAAAAAAAAAAAAAATCCCTCTAACTTCACTTATTTACAAGACAGCTTTTTAAAATGGCTTTTACTGCATCCTCCTCCTTGTGTAATTTCAATCCAGCTATGCAAAAATGATTTTATGAAACAAGAAGGAAAAGCTCTAAATGTAAACTGTGCTAACTGCGGAATATATGTATCAGAAAGGTAATGATCCAAAATTTATGTCTAAATAAATCGTGAGTACTTACAGTAAGAAAAGAAAAAACCCATGAACTTGCCATAGGGAGCATTTCCTTAGTTTTAAGCAAGTAAAGGTAGACCTTGAATTAACAACCATTTGTTTGGTAACCATTCCATGTTATAATGAAATTAGATTTTTAAAAGGATGTATATGAAAGAAAAAAAAAAACAGAACTCTATGCTGGTAGTTTTGAGAAAGGGTCATAAATTTCATATTAAAATATTAATATTAGAAAGTTTTTATTTCAGAGATGTGTTTGAAGAGTTCAGCATTTTAAAAAGGATGAAAAAAAAGTAATTTTCTCTGCAAGGTCAAAGAACCAGAAAGAATACAATGAACCTGGTTAATATAAATGGCAACAGTTTATAAAGGTTATTAGGTGCAAATAGAAGTACATATTATTTCCACAACCAGGAAGATAAAGCAGAAATGGTTAAATTGATTATTTTATTCTAAGAGAAGAATATATTTAAGTGCATTTTTCATTTAGCTATCACTACTGGATTTTCTGCTTGTGATGAAAAAAAATGACACTTTGACTTTGTCAATGAGATAGATTTGTTGTTTTAGAAATGGCTAGTTATGTACTAGTGTGTAAAAGCAAAAAGTTGAGGCTGGAGTGACTTTTTACTGTGCTAAAAAGAGACGGAAGTCAACAGCTTTTTTTTTTTTCTCCTTGTACCTTACATTTTCTTTCCCCCTCTTTTTCTCCTTTCCCTAATTTCCCATTTATATTTCTCTTTGGATTTTATATACAGTAGAACCTGTGATCACAACCATAATTTGCTCCATAACTTTGCTTGCAAACCGATTTGGTCGTGACGCGAACCTAATTTTGAAAATTTGGTGCTTACAAAAAAAAAAAAAAAAGACGTGGAAGGGGAAATCGGCTATGGAAAAAAAATTGTAATTTTTGGGGTCGGAACCTGATTTGGTCATGGTCAGAAGATTCTACTGTATAGATAAATCAATAAAAGCCAAAAATGTGAAAAATAAAATTGTACATGTTGATGACAACGTTAAGAGGAGATGACAGCAACGTCAAGCTGTTGAAGGCCAGCACCTATTGCAATCACGACAAATATACTTCATTTAGCTACCAGAACTAGACTCGTCATTAAGCAAGTCAGCTGGCAAGTGAAACTTCATAATTTTACTATCTTTCTTCAGCTTTCCTTTGCTTTACAGACCTGTGAAGGCTGTATATGTAAAGCAATTTTTTAATCACCGTGGAAAAGTTGCTAAATAAGACAATCGCTAAATGAGGACTACCCGTATGTTGGTACCACACATAGCCTTACTGGTCACACATAACCTTACTGGGAAATAACCCCTGGAGGTTTCAACAGCCTTCCTACGGAGTGTCAGGTTGAACATCACCATAGCTTTCCCTTCACAGTAAATACTACATGGTTACTACTGAGCAGCACAACATGGAACAGTGCCTGGGGTGTTTTTCAGGCCTTCTGCTTAGATCTTTAAGCCATTCCCATCAGCTGACTAAACCATTCCTCTTTCATGTTTGCTCCAGTTATTTATACAGGCACCTTTTTTAGAAAAAGGTCACTTACTTTAAAGTGCCAGATATTTCAAAGGCAGGAAGACTATGATTTTCAGCATTGATGTTTCTTTCTTTCTTTCTTTTTAAATTTTTGCAGGAAGAACTCCCCTACAGCGATGGCAACATGGGTTTATCTGTGCAGTTAAAAAGACACATCCACCCACCACCACCTTACTGTTATAATATTAAGAAAAAATTACCTGATATTATCTGAAGTTCTAAATATAATTCAGAATTGTTTCAAATGTAATCCTACAGCAATATAAAACACTCAAGGCAATGGGCTACAAGAAATAGCAATGCTGAGCATTTTTAATATACAGGTTGCGGTGGTTTCACCCAGGAATGGGACGAGGGTCCTAATGTATGAAAATGCTTTATTTTGAATATTGCAATCCCTGGCTTTTCTTTGATTGTTTATCCACAGGCTTATGCAAGCAATGACTGCAGCAAATAGAAAGCGACAGAATCTTTTCTGTTCCATGGGGGCAAAAAAGCTTCTTTGTGCCCTTGTTTAATCTGTGACACTTCAATTAGAATTTGTCACTCCAGAGCTACATCTGATGTTATAGCCCAAAGCACAGCTGAACAAAAATAAACAATCTGCTCCATTCTGCTTGGCCTAATACGACAGTGATGTAGGCTCCCGCATAATGGAAGCCGCAGAATGAAATTCATTGCTTGTCATCTCTCTTGTACCCAAATAAAATATACAAATGTGGATATAGAATATTTCAGTTTCATGTTAACATTTACCCGGGTCCTAAACATTTTGGGTGTTTGTATTTGGCAGTGGAAATATAGTTTTTTTAAAGTATAACATATAAATGTAGAGGAACAACACTAAAATCCCGTTAAAGGCACTGGGGATAATATATTTGCCTGGCAACAAGTTTGCTGGCAGGTGGAAGAAAGAAAAGAGTGTCAAACGTTTCATAGTTGTGTAATTTCTGTTTTGTGTTAACAGCATCATGAAGCAAAGTACAATTGCATATGATAATATACTGTATATTTTATCTTTATAAATATTTGGGTAGGTAATTAAATTCCCTATGGGAGTTTAACTCACATAATGGATTACCTTAGTTCAGAGAAAATTTAGGGGATAATGGAATTGCAACAAAATCTTTGTAACTAACATGTCCACGTCATTTTAATTCTAATGACTTTCTATGTATAGAAAAAACCAGAAAGATTTAAAAGCAAAAGAATAGGACTGGCCAAGAGAGGTAGAATCCAACATGTAATATACCTGCAATGTTGTCTCTCATAGTTAGGCTTTTCATTCATTTTATGGTAATTCCTTAGCGAGGTGGTGGTTTTTATTACAGATGAAAACAAGGTATTCCATTAAAAGGGCACCATCATTGAGAAGCCCTGGGTGGCATTCTTTTAGATTTAGGTTTCTTGAGATGAGAGTCCCATCTCACTTCTTATCAGAATAGCAGAATACCTATGGAGATTACCAGACCTTGAGCCATGTAGGGCTTTAAAAGCAATAAATAACATTATGATTTGAACCCACAAGCTAACCAATAAGCAGCCAATAAGGCTCACAGAATAGTGATGTTACTTGCGCAAATCGTGACACACTCATTAGTACAAGTAGTCCTTGATTTATACCCATTCGTTCAGTGATCATTCAAAGCTACAAAGGCACTGAAAAAAGTGACTCATGGCCATTTTTCACACCTACAACTGTTGCAGCATTCCTATGATCAAAATTCAGACATTTGGCAACTGGCATGCATTTATGACAGTTGCGATCATAACTGTCATGGCTTTTGTGACCTTCTGACAAGCAAAGTCAATGGGTATGAACCGTGTTACTAACTTAACTGTAGTGATTCACTTAACAAAGGCAGCAAAAAAGGTCATAAAATGGGGCAAAACTCACTTAACAAATGTCTCACTTAGCAACAGAAATTTTGGGGTCAGTTGTGGTTGTAAGTTGAGGACTATCTGTACTAGGCTATGGGACGCTTAATTGTTTTAACTTCTGGAAGGTGTTCAAGAAACATTTTGAATATATTTCCTCTCACAAAAGAGGGTAGAGGTCCAGATAGCCAGGAGCATTTGGGCTCTTCAGGCTTTTTGAAATAAAGGAGGAGGACACTAACTCTTTCTCTCTTTTTTTGTTGGCTTGGCTTGTTGTTTATTTTGCACTTGCATTATCTGTCAATGACTACAATTTCATTTGAAAACCCATTAGCTGTTAAACCTGGTATTGCTTCAAAACAAGGGGGAAAAAATGAGGGAGCATTTCCCCCCAATCATGCCCGGGGTATCTTAATATTTATTGTTCAAAAGATACCTGAAGAGCTGCTAATATAATTGGCATTTGTTTTATTCTTTGTTTTTTTCTTTTTTTGGTTTGTTTTACCCACAGGCTGCTGCTGCACTGCTTAGCTTCTATCATTCTGACAGCCAGAACCTGGGAGGTTTTACTTGTGTTCCCTGTGCTTCATACTAAATGTATATCAGCCATGTGCTAGCAGGACAGAGCACTGAACTGTCAATTTGACTATATCACAGGAACAGACCAGTGCAGAGGCAGCCCACACAAAAAAATCTCAACTTGAGGGTTTTATTATAATAGTTTCTCTTCTCTCCCTTATGCCATTATAAAAAGGTGTCAGTTTTCAAAATACCCTTGGATTCTAACATTCAAAGCGAAGCGTTATTTTTCACATTACCAGACATAAAGAAAGATGCAAGAAACGTTTGGGAGTGGGATGGGCGGTGCCTACATTTGATTGAGAAATGACTTATGTATGTATGCATGCACGCATGCATGCATAAATAAATAATTTCCTGGCCTAAAGATAATATGAAAGGGTAACACTACGGTTTCAACATTCTTCACATTTCTTCAGGGGAAAACAAAAAGGTTTTGAAGGAGCACTCGGTAAGAATTGTTAGACTCGTTGGAAATTTTGAGGTATATTGTACCCAAATTGTGTACTTTGCAATTGCAAAGGCGAGTAGCCATCTCAAGAAATGGCTACATTCCAAACTACGCCACTAAACCAGTTTATAGTCATAACCAGAGGACCCTTGGGACTGGCGTCCCCTTGGGTATATCCAGCCAAAACAGCTTCCATGGATCGCCGTATCCATTCCTTTTTAGGGCTAAACAATATCGGTTGCCTCAATGTGCAAACATTGCTACAAACAGGGAAGCAGGCCCTTCTCGCTATAATAGCGACTGGCTGTACCACCTGACAACCCTAGCCCAGGACCGAAAACAGTGGCATCAAATTTCCATGGAAGTCGCCTATACCCACGATGGGTGAAGAGGCGTCAAGTACAAGTACAAGTACATAACCAGAGGTCATTCATTGTTGGCGGAGTGTTTTTTTTTCTGGTGAGAAATATTGAGTGAAATTGAGGTTGGTCTACCTAGGCATCTACCATAGGATGACCGAACTGTGAAATGTAAGAGTTGGAAGAAATCTTTGGGATTTCAAATCCAACCCGCTGCTTAGAACAATATAACAACATACCCAAGAAATGACTATCCACCTGTCTGTTTAAAACATTTCTTCCATTACTTCTCAAGGCAGTCTGTTCCACTTTTGAATAGCTCTTACAGTTAGGAACTTCTGCCTGATGCCACCTGATCTCTAATTTCTTGAAATTTATACTATTTCTTTTTGTCTTGTCCTGCCTTTTGGATCACTTGGAATAATTCTCCCTTGTTCGACCTTTAGATGGTGAAAAGTAGCTATCATGTCTTCCAACTCTCCATCCTAAGCACATCCAACACCTCGATTGATTGTATATTGTTTAATCTTCCAAATCTTTAATATTCTAGTTAGTTAGTAACCTTTCTTACAAGCGGAACCCAGAATTAGATATGATACCTTAGGTGTCATCTGATCAATGTATAATAGAAAGAATGGTGATTTTATTTCTCTGTGTTCTGTTCATTCCTCTCAAACGTTTTGCTATTCCTTAAAACAAGAGTTGGGAGCCTTTCATGTCACATGTAATCTTTGATCAACTTTTGCAGCCCTGAAGCCCTCCTGCTGATTGAATTGATACTCCAGAGTGTAACTGTTGTTTCCTGTCATTTTGAAGCACGGAATGTAACAATTACTGTAAATTCTAAAATTGTAACACAATTATGCAGACCCTGGCTTCAGGAATTCAGTGAAGGAAGGAAACATTTTTTTTTTCTGTGTAACAAAGTAGTGTGTGTGTGTGTGTGTGTGTGTGTGTGTGTGTGTGTGTGTGTGCGCGCGCGCATGTACATGTATTTAATTGTCTGTATGGCTGTTTCTGATCATTCACTTATGCCATGTCTGTTTCCATATATGGGTGCATTGGGAAGTACATAAACTTTGCTTTGGGTCATATGACCAGAAGGTGTCTTAGAATGGAGCTATCGGCCACATTCCAAACAGTTGCCCAACCAGCAATTCCATGGGGATACATTTGGGGAATTTTTGTTTGAATAGTTTTTCTATGATGTTCCAAATTGGTTCTAGTCCATTTTCAAGCCGGATCATTCTTCTGTTCACTTCTGCTGCAATAATGAACTAAGACTTGTTTTATTGCTGGAGAACATAATCTATGGTAAAAGATGGTGACTTCCTTTACATAATTTATTTCCAGCATCTTGCGATGTTAGAATGAATAAGAACATTTAACTCTAACCTGTCCACAACACAATGAAAAACTTTCAGCCCTCTCTAAGCGGTTTACAGAGTCAGCATATCGCCCCCACAGTCTGGGTCCTCATTTCACCCACCTCGGAAGGATGCAAGGCTGAGTCAACCTTGAGCCGGCGAGATTAGAACCGCTGAACTGCAGATAACAGTCAGCTGAAGTGGCCTGCAGTACTGCACCCTAACCACTGCGCCACCTCGGCTCTTGACAATATAGCTCACCCATTTTGGACTGAGAGTTAGTTTGGTGTAATGGTTAAAAGCATCAGATTAGAAACTAAAAGATCATGAGTTCTAGTTTATTTTTGGGCTGGGTGACCTTAGGCCAGTCTCTTCTCTCAGTCCTAAGAAGAAGGTTAAGGGCAGATTACTTCCAAAAATGTTGCCAGGGAAACTACAGGGACTAGGTTTCAGAGTCCCTGGGACTCAAGTCTGATTCAAATGCACATATGCACCCCCCCAAAAAAATTTTATCACTGATTCTCCCAAACTACACCCCTACCTCCCAATCACAAGAAGAAAGCTGCTCACTCATCAAAAGGAGGCATTCTGAAGAATTAGATGCCTTGCACATTGAATGTCCTGCCCTGATTTTTCTAGAACGCAAACACTGTCTGGTCCATTAGACTGACAGGTAAAAAACACAGTGCATGGGTGTAGGTTGTCCATCTACAAAGTTCCTAGACATAAGGACTATTGTAAGATTTTTAATAAAACAGCCTGTTCTCTATGTCAGAATGTGACCAATTTATTGAAATATGCTGCAATATGTTTTAAGTTTCTAGGACTCAGTCTAAATTTCTTGTAAGCCCCAATAGAATTAATGAGTTCATCACGATGACTGTGTCATTGATTACAATGGTGCTTTTTTTGATTAACCTAATGCTACCCTATTACTAAGGTGACGAGTTATATTAAAGTTGCTTTTTGCACTTCTAGACATTTCATTCAACACCCCCTCCCCCCTGCCTATCACAGAGGAGTAACTTGCTTTCCTTATTAACTCAAAAAGGGCACTTTAATATTAACCAAGGAACAGATCCTTGAATAACAGAAGGGATGGCAGGCCTATATAGTATAGCTTTTAGTGCAATAAATGGATAATATCTGTTATAAATCTGCCATTGTTTCTATATATCCTGAGTCTCTTGATTAATGCGAGCCAATAGCCCGGAGGTCTTATAAAGACCCTCTTTGTGTTTCTAGTACTTCATCAATATCTGGTGAATAGCAATTTAGAGGAAACTGTTTTAAATCCATGAAGGAAATATTCCACGTGGGGCTTATCCTTTTAGTGTAGTCTGATAAGACTGGATGATCAAGAGGAAAAGGGGCCAAGTTTTCACCTCTTTGACTGATCAGACCAATTCTTTAATTGTACCTCTTCCCAAAATTTGCTAGTATATTGAAATATTCACATTGTATTGCCAAATAATATGATCCCTGAAAAATTCCCTGTTCCCTATGTTGAAAATTATGACAAAGACAAACTTGGCTCATTAAGTTGGCCAGAACTGATGAAAAAGAGAGCCTTTTATCTCTTTTAAAATGAAGGAAGACATAATTTGACCAATGCAGTGAGGATTGAACGTGTGAAATATCAATTTCCTGAGCATGCTTAGACAAAGAGGAGTTGAAATTCAGGTCTTGTTTTAGCTGTAGGTTTTGCAGCATAACTGGAGTTTCTGTTTTCAATTCTACCATCAGCACAGCTTTAAACAATGTAAAGGGAAGAGCTTTAAATACAACCTCTAGATGGAGCTGATGTCCACCAGAAATTGGGCTCTTTCACTTTTTTAAAAACAAAATCACCAAGAAGCCTGAAATTAAACACAGCTTTGTGAGATATTCTAACCATCATACTGTTTATACAGATTGTCTCCAATCCTGTCTTGTAGATTACTATGTGTCATGAAAATTGCATCATTTTCTCTTCTGTCCTTTCCCCTCAAAACACAGTCCTAACACTGAAAAGAGTCACCGGAATTGACTAGAGAAGTTTAGTTTAGAAACTAAAGAGCAACTCTCTAAATAAGTAGCCGGCATACTCCAGCATGATATGTTTAAAGAAAACTATCGTTTTAAGCTAAACTATCATTTAAGTTAAAATGTTCCCATAGGCCTTGTTCATTGAAAAAACAACAACAACCTGTTGGCACATTTTCATCTGGATAACATTCACTAGCAATAACTTTACTTGGCTGCTATAAGGCTCCAATTTCTAACCCCGTAGGCTTTCAGATCTTCTGGTACCCCCTCACACTCATTCTCTATTCATCCAACATTTGCTGAAGGCTGATTCAGTGAAAAGAGCAAAAAGAAAGAGAAATTAGATTGCATTTTACTTTGCTCCTCCTTCTCCTTTTATTTCATCTGTCTCCCTAGAAACCCCCGACAGAAGGGGAGGCAGCAAAGCATTCAAAAAGGACTAGTTAGAAGAGTATCATGTGTCAACTGCAGAGGACACTGTAGACAGGACAAAGACAATCATTGTGTCTGTTTCTGCCAAAAATGAGTCTAAGCAAGGCATCAGAGGTCTACCAGTTACATTATTTTAACCAAGTACATTTCTGGATAGTAATAAGAAGTTTCACTGCTACTCTGGATTTTTCTACTGATATTGAAGCCTTTATCTTTTTTAGCTGGCGAAACATTTAGGAGCCTTTGCAGGCTGCGGAAGCAAAATAAAGTGGTCTGGAGTAGTCTTTGTTCATCATCTAACTTCATCCTCCTTTGTCTAAATCTACTTTCATGTTACCTCCATTTGATTAGTAGCAACTTTCCTGCTCAAATGAAAATAAACAAATATTATATAGATTTAGAAAACTTATATTCCAGCCTGTCGGTTTTTAAATTGTTGCCCCTTCTTTGTTATACATTATCAATAGCACTTAGACTTATATACTTTTACAGCCCTCTCTAAGCAGTTTCCAGAGTCAGCATATTGCCCCCAACAATCTGGGTCTTCATTTTACTGACCTTGGAAGGATGGAAAGCTTGAGTCAACCTTGAGTCGATCAGGATCGAACTCCTGGAGTGAGCAGTGAGTCAGCATGCAGTACTGCGTACTAACCACTGCACTGCTATGGCTCTTAGGCAACTAATTCATTTCTCTCTCTCCCCCACCCTCGCCCTATAGTTAACCTAATCTATACCCAGATATGTTTCAACCTGTCTTTTACCCCATTTCCCCTCCCTAATTTTAAAGCAAAAATCTGTTCTTAATTGTAAAAATATTTGCATTGGCAATATTTCTGCAAAACATGATCAAGTGATTCCAAATCTGACTGCAAAAGGCAGTCAAGGAGGGGAAGGGGTGAATAAAAAGATAAAATACATATGCTGTAACAAAGCAATCAATCAAAGAAAGGAGCAGATAGAATAATTATAGATGACTAGATAATGTTCTATTTTGGGCATCACAGTTAATAAGCAGGCTATTTCAAAGTATCAGCATGCAACACTTGGAAACTAATAGTATCTAATTACCTAGGGAATACCTTACACAAGGCATCCAAAACTAATACATATACACATGGATATATTAGGGAATCAATGCTCTTCATAGCAAAAAGTGATCCGGACCTTGTATGAAAAAAAATACTTTAATGCTTTTCTTTAAATCATCTTGAAAAAAGATGTCACTGCTTTAAGCATCACATTATCTTTAACAAACCATCTTCCTTAAGAAGTAGCATCTGTTTATCAGGATGATGCAGAAGCCTGAAAAAAGTTGGGATGTTTTAATGAATTAGCAGAGAGATGTTTTGCTTGTATGACATTCAAAGCATTTATTCCAAATAATTTTTGAAGCATGCATAACTCTAATGTATACTGTACACAGACAGAGATAATTTTTAAAAGCACCATTAAACAGGGATTTTTTAATTCCCTTAAGGACATAAGGAAGGAGGAATAAATACTTCTAAGACAGTTTTTTAAAAATTTTGAGGTTAATAGAAATTCTTTTTGAAATATGAATCCATATAGGTTTCAAGGAATCAAATATGCTAAGTACCTTTTTTAATGAAACAAAACCTAATACTTGGGTTTGACTAAATCGAGGTTTAGGCTGTAATTCCAACTATGATCACCTATGATCTAAGGTAAAGGTAAAGGTTCCCCTCGCACATATGTGCTAGTCGCTTCCAACTCTAGGGGGTGGTACTTATCTCTGTTTCAAAGCCAAAGAGCCAGTGCTGTCCGAAGACGTCTCTGTGGTCATGTGGCTGGCATGACTAAACACCGAAGGCACACTGTCAAGCCAGCCTCCCTCAGCAACCAAGAAAGAAACCACTTAACTCCATTTTGCAGAATTAAGAGTACTATTACTGGTTATGAAAAGATAGCAGCTAAGCAAAGCAGGATCTGAGGCAAAAGTGTGTGAAATCATACATATCAATATATGACCAAACCCCCTCCCCCTGGTAACCCCATCCCACAGTCCAATCCGCAAATCCCTTAGGTGCCATGTGAGTTCCATCTTCAAGGAGTATCATCAGGTTGGTATGCAGGACTGTTGGCCTTGACCACCCCAAGCACTATCTCCAGCATGCGCAGTAGATGATGAGAACAAAACTCCCTTTTTACAATCCCTCCTGTACTTAAAACTTTGCTTCCCAAATACCAGCCCCCTCTCCCCGTTTCAATGGCAGCCGAAAGCAAATAGCGAAACAGAGGCTGACACGCACGGAACCAAAGATGGTTCCTATTTTTCTACTTGCATTTTTACATGCTTTGAACTGTTAGGTTGGCAGAAGCTGAGAAAAGTAACCGGAGCTCACTCCATTATGCACTAAGGATTTGAACCACCAAACTGCCGACCTTTCTGATTGACAAGTTCAGCATCTTAGCCACTGAACCACTGCATCCCTACCTATGACCTAGACAGAGCTTAAAAGGGGTCAGACAGTAGAAGGCAATTTTCTGCTACTTTATTAAGTCTTCAATTAAATTTACAATATTTAGCTGTTAGGAAAGAGCAGTATGCTCAAGCAAACTGTTTTTTGAACATAGACCAGTTGACTTCCATGGTCTTGAAAATAACAGCACAACTATCAATTGACTTAGAAAAATGGGAAGGATTTTTTATGTAAAAGTAAAAAAATTGAGGTTTGATGTTAATGTCTTATTTTACTGCATCGAAGGGAGTCAGAAGTCAAATACCTTTTCTTTCTTTTTCCCCTTTTCTTCCCCCCACTTTTCTCATCCCTTTTTCCTTCCCTGTCTTTCCTATCAATAAAAAAGTAAATAATAGGCATTAGTATACTGCATTATAAACTAATAAAAAGACTTGCTTAGAGAAAAATGGGAAGACACAGATTAGGCTTTAAAGCTGGAGCATCTATAAAGCTAATTGATATCTACAACATACATATGTAATATCTGTTTGTTTGAAATAAGCTAATTTGTCTGTGTGGTATCAGCAATACTAACAATGAGAAGCCAGATCCTGTAAATAGGATTAACGGCCTGGAGGACAGAAATCTACTGTTGAATCTGGCATGAAGCTTGAACATTTTAAATATCCCTCTTTTTTTAAACCAGTATATATGATTCTTAAGGTGATTTATAAGGACCAGGTAGGCCCAAGTTTAGATCTATACTGAGCCATCATTCATTCAGACATAGGGTTATATCATACCTCAATAGTTCAACATAAACCATTATCTTCAAGCAGTCTGGATGTTACTATTCCTTGGTGCTCTCTGAGCTTGGTTGTTTTCTTAAAGATGATATTGCTAATAATACCTAGTTTGGGTAATGAAACATCTGCAAGAAAACAACCAAGCTCAGAGAATATCAAGGAGCCTTCATTTCAAACCTGAGCTACAAACATGTATTGATACTCTACCTTGGTTCGCAAGTTGGTATTTGGTATTGGTAAGCCGCCCTATTCCCCGAAGGGACTCAGTTCTCAATATGGGAGTACCACAGGGTGATTTTGGACCAACCTGTCTCATTTGGGTTATTATTCTGAGGGTCAAATTGGAGAAAAGGGTATTGGCTGTGTTGATTTAGGTACTTGGACAAAACATGGCTACAGCTATCACCATTTTAGTTGAGAAGTGAAACGTTTTCAAAGAAAAACCAGAAAGTCCAGTTGCCTCTTGAAAAAGGACCTTTGGGACAACCATGACCTGGATGACTAAGAATCACCATAGACATTATTATATTTGAAGGGGTGGCAATGACTGAGGCAAGGCAGTGACTCGGATAAGAAGGCTTTATTACACAGCTAACACAAGAGCAACTCCAGAATCAACAAGCTTGAACAGTTCCTGCTTGACAGCAATTTATATGCAGGCTGTCCCACGGGTAGCTAATCACTGCCCAGTAACTTTCCTGCTCTTGCCACGCACGGGCCTCAACCAATGGCGAGAATCGGAGATGGAGCCACGTCTCCAAGGCTAAGACATAACACCCTTCTCCACCAGTCTGGCACATGCATAATCCTGCAAATATGCAGGCTGCCTGCGTGTGCGGGCTGATCTTCTTGGCTTGGCTGGAACTGATGCAGCAGGAGGAGGAGAAAGAGGAGACTTCTCCAGGGGAACTGCCCACGACTGCGATAACTCTCTGCCCGGCAACTTTGGATGCAACCCTGATTCCCCAGGTAAATCTGGTGCCGGAACAGTGGACTGCCTAGTTGGGCAATGTGGTGTTTCTGCAGATGTGTCTGGAACAAACCGGGGGGGGGGGGGGCTACAGGACCAACTGGGGAGAGATCAGCTGACATCTGCATTGAGGTCATCCGCGGTTGCAGCTTATCAATGTGGCAGCACCAAATGCGCCCATCGCCTAGGCCAACCCTGTAACACCAGGGACCCATTAATTGCAGAATGCGCCCCGGTAACCAACTCAGCTCACCCCCATAGTTCCTCGTGAAAACCAGGTGTGGTAGCTGGGGTGAAGTCCATCAAGGTTGGTCCTGAGGCGGTGGCCCATTAACAACTCTGCAGGGCTGCGGTTAGTTAGGGAACATGGAACTGTGTGCTGTACTAACAGGTATTCCAATTTGGGCCTGCCAATCCCCTGGTCCTAGTCTAGCTAGAGACTCCTTAACAGATCGCACCATCCGCTCCGCCATGCCATTGCTCGAGGGATGGCCACCAAGACGTGGCGGATGCCGTG